>NC_073387.1:40233035-40533035 GCF_028641065.1 Leucoraja erinaceus
AAAAAAATGTGACGACGCACTTCGACAATATGGGTGAATCCACAACAAAAACCCAATGTGGATATGTGAATAATGTGTGCTAACCACTCCAGTCACCAACATTAATATGGAGAGAAATATTGAAGTTTGAACCTTTTTTGTGGACATTGAACTCACATAAATTCCTTTTGCAGATTAGCTACTTCACACTTATTTGCACGTTGATTGAGATCAAATTTCATCTACCTTTCCTAAGCATGCAAGAGTCAGTCATACATCACCAAAACAGGCCAACAAACTTTTCACATGATAATAATCTAAACTGAACCAGAATTGAGGCCCTTCAGCCCAACTTGCCCATTGTTGCCTCATCTACACGTAACACCTGCATCAGTCATTCAGCATGGATTCTCAGTCACTATCTGGTCGAGGATGCGTCTTTCCTCCGAGCCGCATCTTCGCCCCCTCCTCGCGGCCTATCATCAGGATTGGCGCGGCCTTTCTTGCCGGTGGCGCAGCGCTGAATTCCATCGCGGAGCGCGACAATGCCTTACCGGGATCGCCTTGTTGGAGCACCGGAGTGTTGGGCCTGCCGACTTGAACACCGTGGAGCTGTGGTCTGCGACTTTAAACATCGCTGAGGCCTGGGATCTTTCACCGAGGAATGCCAGTGCTGGAGTTGCACCCAGCTCGGTCTGTGGACTTCGGAAGCTGCGGTCTCCGGTAGGAAGCGGCCGATTCGGAAACTCCAAGCCGCTGAGCATGTTCTTCTGTTCCGACGTCGGAGTTCCATCATTGCGGCGAGAGGGCCTGAAACATCGGGCCACCGTTGTGGTGACTGCGGAGGCCTCAATAGGCCCCAACCACGGGTGAACAAGAGGAGGAGGACTAAACTTTGTTGCCTTCCATCTCAGTGGGAAACGTTGATTCCGCTGTGGGGGGATGTTTTTATGCTTTATGTTAAATTCTATAGCGTTGTGTATATCTTATTTGTATGCTGCATGGTAACTCAAATTTCACTGCACCAATTGGTGTATGTGACAATAAATGTCCTTTGTCCTTTGGAAGTCAGAGTCATACAGCACAGACTATAACTATCAATTAAATTATCCCTCTTAACAAAAATACACTTGATAATACATTTGTTTTCTTTTTCTTGTAATGAAACAAACTTCAATAGTTACCAATTAAGATTAAACTGGTCTTCCACATTGTTAAAAACCAAACATAACAAGTGGATTTGTTTTAATTGGAAGTATTAAAAATGGCATAAAGTGCAACTCAATGCTAGAATCACGTGGAACATCAGTTCCACCATGAAGGCAATATTATACTTACTGCGGTTTAAGTGCCCATTACAATTTAGTATCCAGTCCGTCAAACGGAGTTAAAATAGCAATGAAACCACATTTCTACATTAGAATAATTCAACATCCTGATTAGTTCCTTCATTAGTAATTATATCAGCTTTCCCCAGGTATTTTTTTCTAAACTAGAAGTTGTTTTACTTGATTCAGCACAATTATTAATTACCAGTAATTATTGGTTTAAAAACAAAATCAGTGAATCACATTGCAAGCAATGATTTTTATTGTAGCTGCACCTCTCCATAGTGTGCATATGACAATAATCAGTTGATTAGACAAGCTGTGGTTAAGGTTTTACTGTTTTTGCCCAAATACAACATTGCACCACAATTGTCCTGTAGAATCTAGACCTCAAATCATTTATCAGTTGCAGCTCAGCTGGTAGCAATGACAGAAGACAGTGGATTCAAGCCTAATACACGAGCCTTGACCACAAAATCCAGCCACATCAGTGCTAAAGTAACGACGTGCAATTTCGACATGACCATTATATTTCCTTACGAGGTGTTAAACAGAAGCTTAATCTGCTCATTTAAAATCAAGATAAAGATCTCATGGCCCCATGTACTCTAGCCAACATTTAATCTTCGACCATTATCACAGAAAAAGGATTACCTGGGCATAATCACATGATACTTGGGCAGAGTGAATATTAAACTGCTCCATTGTAATACTGACTGTATTTCAAGTGTATTTAATTGGCTGTGAAAAAAAAAGCTTTGATTGTCTCAGATCAGTGTAAAATTGAACATGTACGCAACACCCTGGCATATCAAATTCAAATTCAAATTTCAAATTTATTTTGTCACATACACCTAGGTGTAATGAAATTCTTTTTGCCATGCAGCACATTAAAAAAGAATACAACATGACAGTAATAGATAGTTTCAACATCAAAACATCCCCCCACAATGGTTCCCATTGTGGGGAAAGGCACAAAGTCCAATCCCATCCCCATGTCCACCCATAGTCGGGCCTCCTTACTCGAGACCGTGGCTTCCGGAGCCGACAGGGCCGCGCCGAATGGAGCTCAAATGGCGATCTCATCAGGAGATCCCAGGCTCCCGATGGAAAGTTCAGCGCCGCCGCCCGCAGCCGCTCCACAGACCCGCAGCTCCGCAACGGACCCAGCTCCAGTTAGCGGAGTTTCTGGATATGTACGCAGACCTTGAAATTATTACGCATAACAAGGTCTGAAATGGCAGTGCACAAGGGAACCATGCCAGTTTGCTTCAGGGTCTTTGTGCTGCAGTTTTGGTCCAAGGACTGGTACAGACAAGATGTGCCAACCACCACAATTTCCCAATTAGGCCTTGCAATCTAAAAGACATTTCCAATTGCACACCAGTTCCAATTGACGTTAAGTCTACATAGCTTAAAGCAGAATTGAGCACTTATGTAGTTCAAAGAGTACTGTTAACAAGAATAACACTCCAGCACAAGTATGGGCACCACAATTTATTTACATGGGAGCCGGACAAATGACTAAGTCAACGACCGAAGGCAAGTCTTTGGGGTCCCAAGATCACACAAGGCCTGAGATGCGTCAGTGATGTTGTGGCAGATGGAGGGCTAGTAGTCCTTTTTCAGGAAATGTGGGGGGAGGGGCAGGGGGCCCCCCCCCCCCCCCCCCCCCCCCCCCCCCCCCCCCCCCCCCCCCCCCCCCCCCCCCCCCCCCCCCCCCCCCCCCCCCCCCCCCCCCCCCCCCACCCTCCTGTATCTCTTCTATGTCCCTTTCTTCTTTCTTCTATTTTCCTGTATCTCAACCCATTTTCAACCCACTGCCCCCCCCCCCCCCCCAAGAGAACAGAGCTAGAGTTCCCTTAATTTTTAACTTGCAATCCACCTCACCACCAGACATCATCTCCCCCTATCCTTTCTGCTTTCCATATGGACCACTCCCTCCACATCCCCAAGATCTCTCATCCATCCCCACAAATCCTTCACCCTCCCCAGGCACTATCCACTGCAACCAGAGGAGGTGCAACTCCTGCCCCAACATCTTCACCCTCTCCTCTATCTGGGGAGCTAAGTACCCCTTCCAGATGTGACAGAGATTACCCTGCACTCAGTGATCTACTGCATTCGGAGCTTTCAATACAATCTCTACCACACTGGCGAATCCAAGTGTAATTGGCTCGCAACTGTGCAGTGTCCACAGTAGCCATCTCGATCTTCCAGTTGCCAGTCATTGTAAATCTTCTTCCCATTACAAATCCCGCATTGATTTATCCATCCCTGTCCATTGCATGGCGAGGTCAAATGCAAACTAGTGAAACAGGACCTCATATTCCACCCAAGTAACCTACAACTCAATGGCACGAGTATTGACTTCCCTAATTTAAGGTAATTCTTCTTTTTCTCTCTCCTATACACACTTCTCTCACACACCCTTCTTTCCCCCTAACCACTCCCTGCCCCCTATCACCTTGTTTCCTTATCCCATGCCCTACACACTCTTCTTACTTTATCACATTTTGTCGCCCCCATCAAAACACCATCCACCCATGTTCTCCAGACCTGCTGAGTTACTCCAATATTTGTGTCCACCTTTGGTAAATAACAGCATCTGCAGTTCTTTTTTATTACATGATAGAATTAAAGAACGTGCGTAGTCGTCACCAAATAAAAGGTTTCACCTCCAAATACTCTGTGTGTGTACTGAGTTTGTACATGCTCCCCATGACCTGCGTGGGCTTTCTCCGGGTGCTCCGGTTTCCTCCCACACTCCAAAGACATACAGGTTTGTAGGTTAAATCTGCTTTGATAAAATTGTAAATTGTAAATTGTCCCTAGTGTGTGTAAGATATTGTTAGTGTGTTGGGATCACTAGTCGGCACAGACTCAGTGGGCCGAAGGTCATTATCACACTGTAATTATCACACTAAAACCAAACTAAACTTCAACCTCCGACATTCCATAGATAAGAGTCCCAGCTTATCTCTTAAGTCCAGGAAACATCTAGCGAATCTCTTCTGCATCCTTAAAGCATCCACTGCTCACCCCTCAAATCTACTTGGAGACCCCTTCAAAAAACAACTATCATATTCGCGAGACGCGATTTTGCAGATGGAGTCAGTTCTTCCTGCTGTTTAGTCCTATTTTCTTACATGTGGCACGCACGGCTTTGGTTGTAGACCTTGGATTCACACGAGAGGAATGAAACATGCAATACAGCGCAATGTAATGCGAACCTGTGTTTCAGTTGGGTGCGAGACCCTGTCCCTATCCAAAAATATATAGAACCAGGCAATCCAATGTTGCTTTATGCACAAGGCTTGTTATAAGCTAACCAATCACAAACATTTCTGCTAGAATTAAGTCACAAAGTACTGACTTTCTAGATGGGAAGCTCTATATTTGGGATAAGGTAGCTGTTTCAACTTTCTCCATTTCATACAGTGCTTTTGGCTTTATCAGGTCAGCATTGGACGTCCATCATTTAATAGAACAGCACCTCCCCTTTACAGTCAACTCTAGGATGCACCTTGTCTCAATATAATAAGTACTCAATTGATACCATCTTCATCATTAAAACTGCATGGTGATAGAAGTACAAATATTGACCAAAATGTGGATATTTGGCAAAAGTGCTGAAAGCATGCCGATGCTGCATGTATTCCTGCAGATGCTGCCTGACCTGCTGAATACTTCCAGCATTTCCTATTTTCCAACAACGCAAGCAGGAAGCATGAAACATTTTCAGTAAGAAAAGCATAGTCCTCAATATTGAGAAAGGGTGTTTTCCTACCCATAGCTGAAATGCACATTGAGTTGAGTTGAGTTTATTATCATGTATACCGAGGTCCAGTGAAAGGCTTTTGGTGCACGATAGCCAGTCAGCGGAAAGACATTACGTTATTACAATCGAGCCATCCACAGTATACGGATACATGATATAGGGAATAACATTTAGTGCAAGATAAAGTTAGTAAAGTCCATTCAAAGATAGTCTGAGTGTCCCCAATGAGCTAGATAGTAGTTTTGGACCAGCCGTTGGAGCATTCTTGTATCAATAAGCAGTTTGATTAGATGCCGCGTTGGGGTATATAACTATACGACCCATTGCATTTAATGCAGGGACAAATTAGGCTCCCAAATAAAATGGCTGAAATCTGTGACTATCTTCAGATTACAGTTCACTTATAAAAACCAAATTGCCTTACTTAACAGAATATTTTATTTGTTGCAAACATATTTTAAAAGGTAATGAACTTAAAATGCTTAGATCAAATATTTTTCTACAGTATCTGCTCAATCATCAAAGCACTCTTATCTGCAAATCTACCACAACACAAAGAAACAAGATAAGGTCAACTACTCATTGTTTGCCTTCCCAAAAAAATATTTTTTCAAGTAACTCATTTAATTGAAAACACATACAGTCTCACAAACATCGATGTTCAGCTCAGCTTGCTGGAAAAAAGAGAGTGCTTCCCATTAGCCTTTCCTCATAAATTTAAGCAGTCAAGGTAGAGCACCAAAAATCATAGATCACTTATAAAAAGCACCTGCATTGAACTCAATGAAATCCAGAAGTTATACAAATGTTTTATCTTGCTTATGCATCTCTTAAAAGTTAATTCATTGCTCCTTTGGATTTAGCAGAGGGCTTGCAGCTGTTTATGGCCACTGCATTGAAATGTCCTTCAGGAGTCAGTTTACAGCATGTGTAATTCCATCCTCTTATTTCTGGAAAGAAATCTGCAAGCCTTAACATTGCACGTCCATAAATATTCCTGAAATTAAAAACACTATGCCATGTACAACTAGTGCAATCATATTAAAATTTCATGTGTTAAACATCTTAATGCAAATTAGCCATGGAAATAATTCAGGATAACTACAAGTCTAACGTTAGAATAGCATTCAATCTATCAAATGTCTGCATGCTATGTCCCACATATAAACTGATGGTACTAAAGCCAGGGAACTCTTTCCTTTAACATTCCTTACTGAAAACAGCACAGCATGGCAAAAACTTCATAAGCTGTTGACTTAAAAGGGAATATTTGTTTATGTATATGTGCTCTAGATACTTCAAAATGTACAATGCTTTGTATCTTACTGTTGGAAGTGTTATTGTCATTCCAATTTTATTTTGCATTGAAAGGTAAACTGTGCCGAGTATTCGTAAAATATGCTAATATTAAACTATAATATTAGTATTAATAATATTAAATCAAGAAACCCAAGTGCTTGCAAATCCACAGGAAAGTTTGCTAATAAAAAACACAATGGATTCTCTATTCATTTGTTTGGTTGCTTCTCCAAGCAATCTCAACACAATGTAGATTACACAAGCCTGTAGAATGTGGCATGAATTTTGCACTTGTCAAAGTGCAACATTTTTAAAGCATAGTACGAGATTTATTTTAATAAGAAGAGCCCACAACACAGACACACGAGGTGATAGGTAGGTCAATTGCCTCAGAAATTAAAAATGCTAATACATTTTCTAACTGCCAACCCACATTGGCCCAAACAAAACATGTTGTTCAAACCATATGATGAATAACACAGAACAAAGATAGACACAAAATGCTGGAGTAACTCAGCACGACAAGCAGCATCTCTGGAGAGAAGTAATGGGTGACATTTGAGGTCAATATTTAGGGTCTCGACCCAATGCGTCACCCATTCTTTCTTAAGGGTCTTGACCCGAAACATCACCCACTACTTCTCTCCAGAGATGCTGCTTGCCCTGCTGAGGTACTCCAGCATTTTGTGTCTATCTTCAGTATAAATCAGCATCTGCAGTTCCTTCCTACAAAGAACAAACTAAATACGAGCTGGAAAAACAAAAGGAGGCTGTGGTCTAATATATGAAAGTAATGCAAACATGAGGCAGCAATATAATAATTTCTTCTTTGTAATGCAAAATACATTAAACAAGGCAGCGGCATAATAATTACCACTGACATTCACCATCATTAAGTGCTTCGACAGACTGGTTAGGAAATACATAGACTCCAGCCTTCCAGACAGCCTTGATCAACTACAAATTGCAATCCCCTGCAACACGTCCATGGCAGACATCTCCCTGGTCCTTCACTCATACCTGGAATATCTAGATAACCATGACACCAGCATGAGACTCCTATTTATTGACTATAATGGGCCTGACCCATTTACATGACTTTGTTGAAAATTCAGCGGTGACCAGAAATACACTATGACTCTTTGGGCGACTGTGTAATTATGCTCCTAGAGCTAACCCCCTCAGTCTAGTTCAATAAAACACCGAGTCAAGCACTGGACCACTAAATCTTTGATGAATCAAATGATGAATTCCCTATACGATACCGAGCCACACCGCGGGATCGTTCCTTGTCTCTGCTTGTCCAAGCCCTTCAGCCTCGTGCAAGCAGATACTTCCAAAAGGTTTACGCAGTCCCAAGCGCTCCTCCAGAAGATCGATAATGAACCTCGTGGGGGGTTATCTTTTATAGGTCATCGAACTCTGTGGGGCAGATCTACATGGTGGTGGCACCCCTACAAACCAATCACAGATATCAATTACATTAAAGTGTTATTGACAGTCTCCCAACCCAATTACAAACAGGGCTCTCGCTTAACTTTTTTCCCCTGTTGCCTGCCGGGCAACCTAGGCAGCTTTTTAGGTTGCCAAATTACATTTTAGGTGGTCATTTAAGATGGCTTGCATGACACGTGCGATAATGTGCTCGGACGAAGTGCGTAGTTACCAGTCAGAATTATGGTCAATGAAGCATTCACGTATTATTTCTGCTTCAAATAAAGTCACAAAACTAAACATATTCACCAATCAAGACATGATATATACCACAATGAAATGCAGCATAATTATAATATAGTATCTCATCTTCTTTTACACGTTGCAATGAATGCAATTTATATTATTTCTTTCCACTTCCAAACAAAATTCTGTCTATATACCACAGACCATATATACAGGTGCACAACCTTTTATCCGAAAGCCTTGGGACCAGACACTTTTCGTAATTCAGAATTTGTCGGTCTTCGGAATGGAAATTTTTTAGCATAGATTTTAATGGCTGGCTAAATGGTAGAGTGCTCGGCTCATAACCGCAAGGTCGCTAGTTTGCGCCTTGATCCCGGCAGTTACTCGGTCGCGAGTTTGAGTCTTCAATGTAGTTTTTTTCTTGCAGAATAAATGTTTGTATGAAATGCAGTGTAGGAGAGGTGTACTGACTGTGTGGGCAGAACTTTGGAAGTGATTGCCCACCAGTCTAAAAAGCCGCTGTGTCTCCCTGTCCCTGGGATAGTAGGGGGCGATCAAACAGCACAATACCCCCCTCCCCCTCCAACTCCAGAGGAATCCTCTCTCCGATGGGCCGCTACGGCGACAAGTGGCAGTTTGCCCACAGCCCGAGCTGCGCCACCCCAAGAACAAGAAAGACGTACCTTGCACACCATCAGCTTCTGCCCCTACGTGTTCCTCTGGAGTTGGAGCGGGGCTGGGCTGGAGTTGCTGCTGGCTGTGGGTCTCTGGGATCTCCGTGCTTGCAGTGGGCCTGGGGGTCGCTGTCCCGTTGGTCCTGACGTCTCCGGCCACCCCCCTGGACTGGAGCTGAGACTGGGAACTGTACCGCCCTTGCCCCCTCCCTCTGCAACTGCAAACAACCCCACTCTCCTGCAAGGGCGGTACAGTTCCCGGAGGATAGCAGGTGGCCGGAGACGTCAGGACCAACAGGAACCCGCTCCCCGATGGACCCCTACGACGCCCCGAGCTGCGCCCCGTCATCCGCAACCCAGGTTCCTCTGTAGTTGGAGCGGGGCTGGGCTGGGCTGCTGTTGGCTGTGGGTCTCTGGGTTCTCCGTGCTTGCGGTGGGCCTGGTGGTCGACGTCCAATTGGTCCCGACGTCTCCGGTGACTGCACTGTATGCTGCCATCGCCGACGTGAAGACAGTACAAAGCCCCCGCGCCGGTGCATTGAGCGGGGAGCTGGAGAGGGGAGGGATGGGGTCACACACATGGCCGGGAAGCAGAGGGGTGTAGGTGGGGTGAAATTGAAGGGAGCGACAATCTGCTGCTGCCTGCACGCTGAGTTGAGAAGTTCCCACGCAAGACTCATGATACACTGTGTATCGTGAGTCTACCGTGGGAACGTTTTAACTCAGTGGGCAGGTAGCAGCATATTGTCAATTATTAACCCTCCCGCGCAATATACCCTCACCTTCTCTTTTATGAATGGGGATTTAGTTCCCCTTTCTTCGAGGACCGACCGGAGGTTCCGCTATCACCTCTGCGGGCCGCCCTCGGTGAACGTTTTCAAGGACCTTTCTTCAAGGACCGAAAAAATGTCGCTATTCGGAGGTTTTCGTTATTTGGATCTTCGGATAAAAGGTTGTGCACCTAATACACATAATAAATGAACAGATAAAATGCAATAGGCTGTTATTTTTCAGAGTTTGGTGGTGGTGTTTAAATTCTGTTTAAATTCCATTTTGAATATTTTTGGAGGACCAGGAAACCAAGAACCAAAAGTTACTCCAGGGAGTTACTCCAGCGAGTGATTCTGCGTTTGTTTTCAGTGGTCGCGGCGAATGGACTGCAATGGCAGCCAGATCTCCCACCATGCAGAGGGAGGGAGAAAGTGGCCAACGCCGACCAGTTGCAGTGGCAGTGCGCATGTGCAAGGCGGCGCATGCGCACAACCATGGCCGATGATGTGCTGGCCAAAGATGCTCGCTATAGCATCTTTGGTGCTAGCCATGGTTGTGCACACGTGTAAGGCGGCCGGCCATGCCGGCGGACGAGGTGCGGGTGGAGACCCGAGTAATGGACAGCGGGCGGAGAGTGACAGAGAGAGAGAGAGAAAGATGGAGAGTGGGCCCGCTCAGAATTAAACGACAGGTCTCCCGGGTGCTTGCCAAGCCGGGCAAAATGGCATGGTTTTTAGGTTGCCCAGCGGGACTGTGGGTTGCCATTGGCAACTGGGCAACCGCTAATTTCGAGCCCTGACAAAGCATCCCATTACAATGGTTCTACAGAAGCTTCTGGAAGGAAGTCAATCAATCAAGTAATGCAACATTCTCCTGGGGAGTATAAACAATTCAAACAAGGCTTCACACTTCTGCCAATCCTGAAACAGTAACATAAACACCTTGCAACATTATTAACTGTATTTACAATCCTTCTGCAGCCAGCCTATCATGCTAATGCAGTCCATCACCTTTGGGTTTCTCTGCAAAGTGCTCAGACAGCTCTTCAGTCTGAAGAAGGGTTTCTGCCCGAAACGCTGCCTATTTCCTTCGCTCCATAAATGCTGCCTCACCTGCTGAGTTTCTCCAGCATTTTCGTTTACCATACATTTTAACAATTGTGAGGCCATCTGGACCTCACCTTATCTGATAGTTCAATCTAGGACCTAGACTTCCTGGCACCAATTTGCACTCTCAGCTTTGCACAGAAATTCACCAAACAGGTTTTGCAGATGCCCTGATACTTCATTTAATATGTCTCCATTTTAGCCCATATTAACAACTGAGGAAACTACTCATGGCCATACAGGTGACACCCTGGCGACATGTCACGGGGTGAAGCCTGTACGGTCGTGAGTAGTCGCCCAAAGAGTCGTTGGATTTTCAACATGTTGAAAATTTTTGGCGACCTGCAACGACCTATGACGTGTGCCGCAGTCACCGTAAAAGTCGCGCAAGTGGGACAGGCCCATTACTGCCATCAAGGCCAATGTGCTAACCAAAATAATCTCTAAATACCAAGAGTCAGACTCTGCAACCGGATCCTCAATTACCTAACCCATACACCACAACCACTAAGGATAGTTGACACTACCTTTTTGGTGATAATTCTCCACACTGGTGCCCCACAAGGCTGCATATGCAACCTTTTACTATAGATCCTATATACTCATGACCCTGCGGCCAAATTGTGCTTTAATTCCATTCACAATTTTGAAGGTGACACCACTATTGTGGGTCAGATCTTAAACAGTGACAAAATTGAGTAAAGAAAGGAGATAGAGCTCAGCAGCATTAGTTGAGAGGTTCAATTTCCTCAGTGTAAATATCAGCACCAATTTCCCCTGGTAAACAGTTTCAATGACACGGCCCCGTGGTGATGGGCCTCAACCCGAAACATCACCCAGTCCTTCTCTTCAGAGATTCTGCCTGTTCCGTTCAGTTATTCCACCTTTGTGTGTCTATCTTTGGGTACAATGACACTACAGCCAAGAAAGCACACTTAAGCCTGGGCACAGTCCAGTTTGTAACACCAAAGATAGACACAAAATGCTGGAGTAACTCAATGGGACAGCCAACCAGCCACTCTTCCCTCTAACCCTGCCACATCAATTCAATCGACACTTCCTGCTGCCTTGGGAAAGTAGTCTTCATACACAAGGACCACTCATACCCTGGTCGTTCTTTCCATAGGGCCGAAGGTACAAAAGCTGCAAAGCACAGTGCCATATTCAAGAACATCTTCTTTGCCCCCGTTATCAGACACTCATACAACAAGGATGAATTCCTTCCTGATCTCCCAATCACTCTTATTGCAGCCCTTCAACCCAAGTGGGTTTATGATCAAATGTTATTTGGTGAAGGAATGAGCAATGGGAATATTGTTAAAAGACACCAATGGTTTGCTGCATTCAGCCACAGCCTCAGCCATGCAAGCCCCCAGCTGGTGGAATCATTAATGCAACTGATTTCTCAAATGAGACAGGATGTCGCAGGCACCAATAAAAAAAGATTAAACCTTGGGCGGCATGGTGGAACAGCGGTGGTGTTAGTGCCTTACAGCGCCAGAGACCTGGGTTCGAAACAGATCTCGGGTGCTGTCTGTATGGAGTTTGTACGTTCTCGCCGTGACTGACTGCATGGATTTTCTCCAGTTGCTCTGGTTTCCTTCCACATTCCAAAAGACGTGCAGATTTGTAGGTTCATTGGCATCTGTAAAGTGTACCTAGTGTAGGATAGAACTAGTGTACGAGTGATCAGTGCTCGGCGCAGTCTCGGTCGTTTCCATGCAGTATCGCTAAATTAAACCAAACTACAAATCCATTGCCCCTCATCAGGATGGAGGTACAAACGTAGCTTTTGAAAATGGCAAGGAATAGACTCTCATGGCCAGAGTCTTCTCCTTTAACCTCTCCTGCAGCTCTAGGTACTGCAGGGATTAACAAGATTTAACCTTTTTTAATCTGCTCTTTCTCTGTAGCTGTAACATTATATTCTGGAATCTATTTCTTTTTTACTCTTACTGTACCTCAGAGCACTTATGTCTGGTACGATTAACCCAGACAGTAGGCAAACAAGGATTTTCACTGTATCTCAGTACACATAACAATGATAAACCAACCAGCCAAATTCGTTGTTCAAGTGTTCACTTCACATTGGTCACTAAAATACTCACTTTCTACCTCATACTTGCTTCTACAGTAGCTGATACAGGTACCTGTACTTGAAATGCATCCTATTTCAATTTCTCTGTAAGCAGAGCATCACAATGCCAAGCTTTACATTTCTGGTTATCAAGTTTCATGCAAGAACACAGTTACTTTGAAAAAAATTACACCAACTGCTGAGGGCAGGCAGGGTTGCAATGAATCAGTTACAAAGGTTAGCAGAAATATTGGAAGCGAAATGAATTAAGAGATGAAGTTGCAAAGAATGAGATATTCCGTTTTTTTTAATTAATACTGAAAATTCCCTCACATTGCACTTTGTTAAAAGATAGTCAATTTGAAGGAACAAAGAGATTATTTAGAATAACTCTGAGTAAATTTAGTTACAAAGGTAAATTGGGGAAGCTGGAGTTCTCATTGGAAGAGTTTCAGTGGATAAAACTATGAAAGGTTTGGAAAGAACAATTGGGAGAAACTGTTCGCAATAGCAGGAGGGGAGTAGGGCGGGGGGGGGGGGGGGGGGGGGGGGGGGGGGGAGGTCAAATGGTAAAGGATGTAGAATGAAGGAAAGGAAGACAAAGACAAACTTTTCCATTATGAAGCAATTGGTTAGTGTCTATGGGAGTGGTACAATGGAGGCAGATTAATTGCCAGTATGACAAACAGTGAAACTAAATTAATCACATTCTTTCTTTAAAGAAGCATGCTGCAATAAAATAGAAGCATGGTGTAATGAATAATCACTGCGTCATCTCCAGGCTTCTGAAAGGAATTACTCTCTACTCAGGTCAGATGATCTCTTTGTAAACCTCAGGTGCCTTTTCAGAGCTTGAAATTTCCTGCTTTATATTTCAATTCACAAACAGAATTGTGTTCAAATGAAAACCAGAGCAACAGGATCCACATCTCTCTTTCCAGGTTAGAAACTTCCCAAAACTTAAATTTTGGAAAACTTAAATCAATTGAGCCAGAATATCTACCAATTTGCCCCAAATTTTACCACAATGCTCTTGTGGAGCGAAGCACAAATCACATTGACTCAAGGAAGGTGACATCACAACAATGGAATTTTAAAAGAGCAACATCAATCCCGGGGCCACTGACAATCCCGTTTGCTGCATGATACAACGTGATAAAGGCATTGTTGGCCAAACAAAGCCATCAATCTCCATCAAGCATTTTACATGAAAAGGGGTACTTTTTTAGAGAGCTTTGAAAAGTATTTAGTCCCAGGGCTACTTTGACCCTTCTTAGCATGCACTGATTATGGATAGAAATTCACCCTCAGACCCCAATTCACAGATGTTGAACGCACATTATAATCAAAGTATCGAACACAGCACCCAACATTTGATTGCACTGGCTTCAAAGATTTAAATTTTGGAAGCTGAATAAAAAATGCAAATGCAGTGCTATCAAAATACATACCTGATAAATCTCTAGAAACAAGGAATTGCGGATACTGGTTTATGCAAAAAGACACAAAGGGCTGGAGTAACTCAGTGGGTCAGCAAAGTAATTTACCCACTGGAGTAACTGCAGCCTGACCTGCTGAGTTACTCCAGCGCTGTGTCTTTTTGAGATCAATTTCTATGCCAACTCAATAATCATACATAACAAATCGTTATATTATGAAATATTTCTGAGATAAAGTAAACTTTCCTTCACTTGACTGTGATTGCATTATTGTTAAGTCAGAGTCCAATGCCAATTTTAAGTTGCCTCAATAAAAGTATCCCATTGATTATATCCCAAGAAAAGTATCCCAAGAATTATAATCGTCATAATGGGTAATAATATTAATTTCTGACAAACAAATCAGACATTAGTGAAATCCATTGATGAATGGTCAACTCAGAACAAAGCTATAAATTAATGATATTCACAATATTGTTTGCAAGGTCAGTTAGCATGTAGATGCCAATATTCTGCAGAAAAATAAACCAACTCAATTCAAAATACACTACCTTTATGTCAATTTCAATGAAATAGCTCCCCCCAGATTCACCAGAACTGTGTCATAATGTTACAAAACATAACGTTCTTGGCTTGTTCAGTTCCCAGGTGAACATGTGGTAAAACAAGCATATTTCTGTCAAGTAGAGCAACAGAGTCTTAAACACCTCTTACTGGCCACCTTCAGTAGCATGCTGATTTTGTAACAAAACTGCCAGCAATTCAAGCTGTTGACATCACCAGAATCAAGAACTCGGTGGCATGGGCCGAGCAGCACCTGGTGAATGACGGACCACATGAAAGATTAGTTTTATTCCCGTCTCCACAGGTGCTGTCTGACCTGTGGAGTATTGCCAGCATAATTCTGTTTCTAATCCAAGAGTGTTTCCCCACATCCCAAACAATGAATATGGTGAGAGCTTCGAGTGAGTGATTCTGCACAAGGGAGAAAACTGAAAGCCAACAAAATCCAAATAAATTCCTTGCAAGGAAATGCAGAATATTTCAATTCTTTGTAATCTATAAACTAAAACAGAATGTAAAAAACATCAACGCTCTTTGCTTTGAGTCTACTGGCCCTCGCTGTTCTTTCCAGGAAATGTTATCTTACTTGGAGCTCAAGTTAAAATTAATCTTAGGGGAGACAAATCAAAAGTTATAATGATAAATTTTTCCAATGTATTTGAGAAAATATAGGAATGAATCGAGGAAATTAAGTTAGTTTTCAAATGGGCAAGAATGTAATGGTTAAAGTGTTAAAAAAAAAACCACCGTCAGATTCTCCGAGTGATTTTTTTGACTGGAATGTTACTTTATTTGTCATAGATCACTGTCTGAATTTTAATGGCTCCCCTATTTACAAGGTATGGCACTGCATCAAGCAGGAGATACATTGTTAGAAACGGGTCTGCTTGTAGCACGGCTGTGTGTAGTAGAATCAGCCCCGTGTAGTTTGCGCAAAGGCTTTTCCCACATTACCTCTGCTACCATGGTGGTCGGAGGTTCAGCTGGGATACTGAAGTATCAGGGAAGGTTGACTTATGGGCCTGTCCCACATACGCGACTTTTTAGGTGGCTATAGGAGACTATGAGGTCGCCACAAGGTCGCCACATGTTCGCAGTAGGTTGCCGGGGTGTCGCCTGCATGGTGGTGAGTAGTTCCCGCATTCTCCCAACTAGTCGTGGCTTCATTCTGGTCACCGCTAATTTTATAACATGTTGAAAAATTAGCGGCGACCAGAATTTTGACCACTTGGAGAGTAACGAGAATTCTCATGACGTAGGTGCAGTGGTAGTGGGTCGCCAGGAGGTCGTAGGTTGTCGCCGGTACTGACCGGCGAATTTCATTGGATCATTGGGGGAAAAAAATGTAAACAGTAGTTTTCCGAAACAAGGATAACCGACCGGTAATGTTAATGTTCGCCAAGCTTCACAGCCGTGTATCTCTGGCTTCTTAAAACTTGTCTCCACTCCTTCTCCCCACCCCGTCTCCCCCCTTCTCTCCGCCTTTTTTAAAGGACCTTCCTGTGCACTGTGCTTTCACAGTCTTAATTACAGCACCATCGTTCATCGTGGTGTGTGTCTGAATCACATTGGCTTTGCACCATGTGAATTTCACTCAGACAGTGCCCCCCCCATTTGCCCTGTCCCCCGCCTGCATAACTGGCTGGTGAAGGAAGCGATGTGTGCGTATGTATGTATGTGTTCCACTCTGACAGTCGCCATTCCAGTCGCTGGTTTTTCAGCTACCAGCTAAGACATGACAGTTGCCGGCTGTCACCTGAAAAATCTGACAAGAAGGGCAAGTTAACATAAAAAAAATGATAGCCCTATATATCAGCGAGACTGGCGAGATATAGGACTGGCAGACCTATATCGTTTTACTGAACACCTACGCTCAGCTTGCCTTGGCCTACATGATCTCCCGGTTGCCAACCATTTTAACTCCTCTTCCCATTCTACTAGTTCATCCTACTAGTTCCAATATTGGCCTCCCTGTATCCCTTCGTTATCACCTCTTCCCCAGCCAGCCAAATTTGTCTGGCCTTTTCCTACCTCCAGTTTCCCTCACTCTGCCCTACGTTCAGTCTGAAGAAAGATTCCGACCTGAAACTTCACCAGTTCCTTTCCTCCAGTGATGATGCTTGACCCGCTCCAGCACTTTGTGTCTATCTTAAAATGATACTTAAATGCAAGAGGATCCATGCATTTAACTCCTTGGTGTTCAGCCAAGAAATACAGCTTCTAAGTTACATTAAGGTAGACCACATAACCATTGTGAAAACAATGCATGAAAAAAATCTCCAACCTTCACTGGCCAAGCGTGAGCTAAAGAATTTTTAGATGTTGAAACATGCATTTAACATATTTGTCATTACAGGCCACATTCAGGCATCTAAATAAATAATTGTATCACGTGCATGGGAAACCCCAGGAGCAATTTGCTCTCTTGCAAGAACCACACGTTGCATTTAATTAAATTCCACTGCATGTAACACAAATACATCAAAGAAATTCTGGTTCATTATACTGACTCAACACAAGAAATTAAAACTACAGATTCAAACAATTCAGTGGAAGAAAATACTTCACAAGGCATAGATAGACACAAAAGGCTAGAGTAGCTCAGCGGGACACGCAGCATCGCTGGAGAGAAGGAATGGTTGAAGTTTCAGGTCGAGACACCTGCTGTCTGTCCCGCTGAGTTACTCCAGCTTTTTGTGTCTATCTTCGATTTAAACCAGCATCTGCAGTTCCTTCTTACACACTTCACACGGCATAAACAGGTCAGCAGCAATAACTTAATTTCAGCATAGTCTCTAACATAGTATTGATGATTTGCCCAGAGAAAACTATACAATGCTAGAACAACAAACCTGCCTGAAGAACTTCATGTTGACACAAGGAACTGTAGGAGCTGGAATCTTAAGTAAAACACTAAGTGCTGGAGCAACTCAGTGGTTAAGACCTATTGGGATCAGCGGAGGACGTAAATACGTGACACCTCGGGTCAGGAGCCTTCAAGCATTTCATGCCAGATGCCTTTTGGGCATCTTTCTCTTCCCTTCTTTTTTCTTCCCAATTCCAAAGACAGAATGCTTGATAGAGGATGTGGTGCAATTGAGGCAATTCAACAGTTGGTCCTCCTTGCAATGTCTACACCTGCTTTCTTGAGATATGCTTTGCTTCGCTACCATGGGATTTTTGACTGTGGTTAAATTGGAAGTACAGCAAATGTTGGGAAGATGAAAAACTGACATCTACAAATAATAGACACAGAAAGCTGGAGTAACTCAGCGGGTCAGACAGCATCTCTGGAGAAAAGAAATAGGCAACTTTTCGGGTCAAGACCCTTCTTCATTGATGATGGGTCCAGGAGATTTGGTGTACGAGGATCGATTCAGCGAACCAAGCAGCAGCTACTAAAGAATAGAATTGCTCGACTATCTCCAAACCCTGTTTGTAAATGGTTTATTTGTGTTTGGCCACGTGCAGATACTGAGGCAAATAAATTGAGTACAATATTCGTTTATTGAATTGAGAATCCTAGGCTAAACCAAGTTTGTGTAAAAAAAGATCCAGTGCCAGTTGAAGGTATGCTGGAGATCAGTTATGGATGCCTTGAAGGTTATTTTTGCATAAACTTTAAGATCAAGTTCAATCTTTACTCAGAGAGTGGTAGCTGTGTGGAATGAGCTTCCAGTGAAGGTGGTGGAGGCAGGTTCGTTTGTATCATTTAAAAATAAATTGGATAGTTATATGGATGGGAAGGGAATGGAGGGTTATGGTCTGAGTGCAGGTATATGGGACTAGGGGAGATTATGTGTTCGGCACGGAATAGAAGGGTCGAGATGGCCTGTTTCCGTGCTGTAATTGTTATATGGTTATATGGTTAAGTTACATTTATTGTCACATGCATCATTGGTACAGTGAGATTTGAGTTACCATACAGCCATATGAATAAAAAGAGCACAATACACCTTCAAATTTAACATAAACATCCCCTCAGCGAAATCAATGTTTCCCACTGTGAGGGAAGGCAATAAATTTAATGAACTATCCATCCTTCCAATACTTGATGTCAATTCCAGTGAGCAGGCAGTCTTTAAAAAGACAGCTGGAACAACTGGCAGGAAAATAGATTTCATATCTGGCACAACAGCACAATATTGTTTAGCTTAAATTTGGATGATCAATGGAACCATCTCCATACCATTACACAGAACACTGCTAGTAATATGATCATGGGAATGGCTTAGAACCATCTTATTTGGAGAGAACCAATTCTGGCTAGCATCATTACAGGACTCCATGATTACTGATCAAAGGCAATGAGAAATCAATAAAGCCCATGTGCAGGTCCCAATTCTGGACATTATAGGACACTAGTTGTTCCACAGAATAATCCCAAACTCAATCATTTGAATTAGAATGAGAATTTGAGGATAATTCAAATGCCCCAGACTAGGCCAAGCGCACGTAGGAATTCCAAGCCATTTAAACAAAATCCAAAATTTTAAATATAATGCAAGATGCCAAAACAGCATGGGCTCAAGAAAATAAGATAAGGTCTAAATAAGATATCCAAGGATAAAATAACATGAGATTAACTGCTAACAACAACAGGAACAGATAAGGGTAAAGAGGAAAAGTCTGTAGTCAGTGTCTTGGCTGAGGCATTCTTGCTTTTTATTGCTTCATGATAAATGAGTACTTAACAATTGTTCTGCAATTTCAAAATGCCTCACTTTGTTTGCATCCTTGTGCAGAGAACATAGCTGGCATTCCAAGAAAAATAGTCATCCTGGAGGAATGATCTTAATCACTCGACACAGTACTCAGACATTCAAGTTGTACCTCCCGAACAAACTCGCTAGAACTGGTAGGAAAATAGACTTCACATCTGGTTAGTCAAATTTAATATATCAGCAATTTCAGAAACAAAGTGCGAAAGGAACTCAGCAGGTCAGTCAGCATCTGTGGAGGGAAAGGGGCAGACACGTTTCAGTTTGGCAACATTATGTCAGTCTGAAGAAGAGTCCAAACCCTATACGTTGCCCATCCATTTCCCTCCACAGATGCTGCTAGCCCATTGAGTTCATCCAGCACGTTGTTTTTTGATCGATGCCAACATCTACACTCTCACACCTCCAGGTAGAGTTCAAGTATGCCCAAATCCACATAAATTCCATGTAAATTATATATTTCAGCATAATTATGCATATTTGCAATACCAATAAACAGTTGTTTTTAACAGCACAGAAATAGCAGTCTCTTTGCAGCAAAGCTATTCAATCCAAATCTTTCCAAAACCACAGTTTCCATGTGATTCAATCCTAATTTGTGGATGCACTGTCCAGATTTTTTGCAGCCTTTCCTACTGGGATCAAAATCAGTGGAATTGATGAGAAGATATTTATAAACTTGCCCTGCTGCATAACCCCCTGAAAGTATTAAAATGTATTGAACAAGATGTTAATTAAAGTTTAATGCAATGGTCAGCAATGATCAATCAGCTCTGAACTTTAAAAGATTAAGGTAGGTTACTCAATTCTCAGATATTTCAGAATAATAGAATTTACAATACAAATACATTTTTTAAAAGATGTTTATGAAGATTTCTCAATTTGACTGCTGGTATATCGTGGTGTCATCAGAACTATAGGACACCAAGGACCTCCAATTGCCAAAATCCTTTGTTAAATGTCACTCAATATATATTTATTGACATAAATTTAATTTCTGAAATGTATTGATCTGTGGGATTGGTTTATAAACTATTGGTTTATAAAGAGCGAATGATGATCTTCAACTGCTTCAGTTCCATATTCTGTGAACTTCAGTAGTCCGCTCTACTCAATCCTGCAATAAAACTGTTCCTCCAGAGCAGTCCAAAGAGCGGCAACATTTATACCACAGAACCAGGGTGGCACAGCTGTATAGTTGCTACCTCACAGTGCCAGAGACCCAGGTTTTATCCTGACTACAAATGTTGTCTGTGCGGAATCTATACGTTCTCCCTGTTACTGCATTTTTTTTCTCCAGGTGCTCCTGTTTCCTTTCACATTCCTAAGATGTGCAGGTTTGTAGGTTAATTGGCTTCTGTAAATGCTCCCTAATGTGATAGAAATAGTGCACGGGTGATCGTTAGTCAGTGCGGACTCGGTGAGCTGAAGAGCCTGTTTCCACGCTGTATCTCTTAACTAAACTGATGTCTACCTTCGATTTTCCAGCATCTGCAGTTCCTTCAGAAACTAATTATCTTTTTGTTCAGTTTGAAGATACAGTGCAGAAACAGGCCCTTCGACCCGAGTCCACGCCAACCAGCCATCCCTGCACATTAACAATATCCCACACACACTCGGGACGATTTACACATACACCAAGCCAATTAACCCACATATCTGTGCATCTTTGGAGTGTGGGAGGAAACTGAAAATGTCAGAGAAAACCCACACGGTCACGGGGAGAAAGTACAAACGCCATACAGAGACCACCCGCAATCAGGATCGAACCCAGTTCTGTGGATCTGCAGCTCCACCGCTGCCCTCGATCTTCAACACCACCACTAATGCCACATCTTCTAAGCATCAACATTCTACTGTCACCACTAAATGAGCCACTCATCACCAAAATGCAGAGCAACCAATGTCACTTTTTGCAACATGCAAGAAAACATTTGAATATCAATCAGGCCAGTGATTATTTTTTAAATAAATGAGCACCCCTGAAAAAAGATGCTGGCTATTCATGAGATGTTCAAACATGGTTTTTCCGCTATTCATAGTGCTCCGTTGAAGAGTAGTGAAATAATCTCCATTCAAACATGGTTTTCCGCTATTCATAGGGCTCCGTTGAAGAGTAGAATGTGAAAGGAAAAAAGTAGATAATCCCCCCCCCCAAGTCTCTTAGCCAACCTTCAGTTTCAAAACCCTCTGCATCCACTAAGTCTGTTTACATCCATGTTCTCTTCCCCACAACCTTAGGCTTCTTCTAACAAAACCCTCACCGATGCATTTATTACCTCCAGACTAGACTGACCAATACTTTAGCCCTCAAAATAGAATGCAATGCCATGGTATTCTTCATTATAGCATCATTATATACATGTTAAATATGCTATATGCACATAGTTATTATATTGTCTTACCTAATTCTTTTAAGTTCGGTACTATGTATTCATATCATTGAATACTGTGTTCTCCCACAACAACATTAAATGAACAAAAGTTTAATCTCTGGAACTCTCTGCCACAGAGGGTAGTTGAGGCCTGTTCATTGGTTATATTTAGGAGGGAGTTAGATGTGGCCCTTGTGGCTAAGGGGATCAGGGGGTATGGAGAGATGGCAGGCACGGGATACTGAGTTGGAGGATCAGCCATGATCATATTGAATGGTGGTGCAGGCTCGAAGGGCCGAATGGCCTACTCCTGCACCTAATTTCTATGTTTCTAAAACAAGCACACAGAAATGCAAGGTGTCTGTAATCAAAACTTAGATTTACAAACATAGAACAGTACAGCACAGGTTCAGGCTGTTCTGCCCCCAATGTCTATCCTAACTATGATGCAGAATTAAACTAATCCCACTTTAAAGTAATTCCAACTATGGATAATATCTATCGATAAGGAATAGACACTATATTCTTATATCTAAACAAGGTCATAAGGGATATGAGAAGAATTAGGCCTTTCGGTCCATTAAGTCTATTTCACAATCATGGCTGATCTATCTCTTCCTCCTAACCCCATTGGCCTGCCTTCTCCCCATAACCCATACTAATCAAATGTATTTGTACTTGTAGGTCAGATTAACATTCCTTAACTATTCCTTTTTTGGGAAGATAGTTTCGCTAGCGAGGCCAACTTTATTATTTATTCCTAAGTCTTGCAATGAATAGGGCAAAAGTGACTGGCATCCACTTTATACATAATACCTTCTATGGATATGTTTTACTGTGGAAGATACATCAATTGTAATGAGTAATATGTATTCACTTGTAGAAATAGAATTGAAACAGCAAGTTAAATCCAAGTAAGAGCTGTGTCATTGAGTAGTGTGTCCTACTTTTGTCAGGAATTTCTCATTTTAATGTTCAGGATGATTTAATTTGCTTCAAGGTATTACTGCGTGCATTGGAGCATGGCCAAAATACTTAATAGCTGAAGTCACACTCCTTGCTGGCACATTCACATTATAATTGTAGAAGTGTTTAAAATTACTCAGCATTGGAGAAAGAATACTAAAAAGTCATTCGAAGGACAATTTGTGATTTGAATTTCATTTCATCCAGATATAATTATTCTGGCTGTCAATCCTCAATGTGTTAAATATCTCACTTACTCGAATCTATAGAGCAGTTTTGCATAACTTTTCAGTCATGGAAATCAAAAATGTAATTGAACATTTGCCAACCATATACAGCAATAAAAGAACAATGCCACACAATTGACACCATATTTTGCAATAACGATATAACTAGTTCACTCACACGAAGGCATTTGTAACACCCTTCAAATTTAATGATCTTCACATTTCCTAACCATCTAAAGTAAATGTTCAAGAAAAATGCACACCATATTAGTAAATCCCACCTCGGAAAGTAGTATGTTCGTTATAAATGAACCTACAGTTTTTAGAATTGCAACACAATTTACATGTTGTAACTGGTAGATTTTTTTTTAAAAACATGGTAGTTCACATAGCTAACAAGCTCTTGGCTCAACTATTGGTTCAATTTCCCTTCTGTCAGAAAAAATTGGATTGCAATGAAACTCTAACCTCATTTTTAGCATTTAACGTCCCCACTGGAGCATTTTTGGCTCAGAAGAATTGCAAAGCCTGTACATGCATTAACCCACTGTTTGCAGATCAGTCTCAGCAATTATTGCAGCAATGTTCTAGGAATACCAATTCCATCCTCATTTAAATTATAATGGTTTTCAAACAGCAGCAAAATTATACCATTCTACGATGTATTTCTAAAAAAAATGTTAAACACCATATACTTAGTCTGTATAAAATCTTTTAAAAACCATTTTTTCCTAATATTCCATTATACCTCCTGTTTTTAATGAACATTTTTCTTGTAATTCATAGATTCAAAAGTGCTCCAAGGAAGTTGAATGCACCACAATACTTGGATCAACTCCTGGCGAAAATGTTATTTCTCCACTGTGGAGAAAAACGTTTACATTAGAGAGGCACACAGTGAGAACAAGAGACACACATAGGGGGTGGGGAGAAATAAGAGAAAGTAGGGGGAAGATATAAAACAAGGGGAATATGGGATGAAGAAGGCAGCAGTGGGGCAGATAGAGTGTGTAATGGTACAGAGTAAAGAAAGGGGGTGAAAAGATATGGAGGGAAAGAATGGAGGGATATGCGGCAAGAAGTGGGCCTGTGAGGAGAGCAGAGAAGTGCGGCAAGGAGAAGCAGTGCAAAACAGGGCATGGGTGTGCCAGGGTTTCATATGGGGAAGCAGAGAATGTGAGGAGAGAATATGTGCAGAAAATGGGATAAACTAAGGAAAGAAAGAGATTGATGTACAGATAAGAGAATGCCATGTGCATGACATGAGACTAGAATTTGTTTTAGTATACTGAGCATTTCTACCATGTATAGGTCACATTCAGCTGTTCCCTCTGTCGGACTTCTGTTTGTACAATTTCAAAATGCTTTCTAGACTGGAAGATTTATAGATTTGAACCAGCGCAAAATTCCTGAATTTAAATCAGTGCAGGATTACCAGTTAGGGCACTGAAGTCAACGTTCAGATGCCAATACACCTTGAACTAAGCTATGCAAACAAGCACATAAAAAGGATCAAGTACATATATGGAAACACCATAAACATGCAGCCACAAGAAGAAACCATTTCAATATCTTGATTTGATACCTATATGGAGTTGTATTCTGTTTCTCGTGCTTAAACACTTGCCCATATCTGGTCATGATGAACAAATCTTCTTTGCACTTTAATGATCTTTAGGGCAGATCGGTAGCCAAACTTTATCCTTAAAAGCACTTGGATTATCAGCATTGGGATAATATTGAAAAGAAATAACACCAAATTTCCTAACCTAAAACTGGTCAATTCATAAATCATTCATAAGCAATTCATTGTCGAGAACCTTTTGGAATCAACACAATATTTTGGATTTATCCAAAGTAAGGTCATAGACTAAAAAGCCAATAATAAAAAGAACAGAACATTTATTTCACCATTAGTTAAACGTTGAGGAATCAAAGCAAATACACAGCAAGTATGTAACACTACTGGAGGGAATATTCACCAATTCATCACACTTTACATTTTAAACTTCAGCCCAAACATTTGCCTCAGACTGCAACATACATGTTGTTGGACACAAATTAAACAGGATTTGGAGTGACAATTACCTAATCTGGTCCATACAAAGAAAAAAAAAGGGAAGGGACTGCTCGTCGTCTCCTTAGAGAGACGGGATCAGTTTACACTGCCAGCTCCCAGTACACTGGAAGTTTCAGTCTTTCACTAATCCCTGTGCATTCCTGATATGCAAGATTCACTCTGGAATGTGTTTCGATACCGAGATTTTAAGATACTATTTTGTGTCGCACTATCACCTCGAGTTACATTGATAACTTCAGGTCCCTTCAAATTTGAGAAAACACTGCTAGTTGTAAGCACCCCGAACGCAAAACACAGGCAGGGTGATTTCACGGGTCTGCATTGAAAACGTGAACCCATGTGGCCCTGACCTGTCGGGGTTACAGTTTACAGCTGAACCAGGTCTGACTTAACGCCTTGCGTCCGCTTCCAAACGCCGCCAGCACTCCCTGCAACACAGGACGTGCTTTGAAACCCTCCAAGATTAAGGAGTGATCTGCGATTCCATACATTTAAAACGCAAATGTAATTACAAGTGTGCGTGTCTGCCGCCTCGAATCGTTTGTACTCGCAGGATGACGGCTTGCAACACAAAAACCTTTTAAACTTATTTCACCACCAACAGCGTTTGAAACGGGTAACACGCAGGGGAAGAAATGTCTCAGCTTCCCGGTTGTTTCTCGCTCACCCTGGACATGGTTAAAGGCTTGTTGAAGTCCTTTCCTCCCTGTAGTCTAAACCCCCACGGAGCCGGTCCTTCTAGGGTAACCTTGTACAAGTCCATCGTCGTTGGAGGGGCACAAAATAACAAAACAAAAAAAAAACTTAAAAGTTTGCTGCTTGCTTGAAGAGCAGTTTGGGGAACTTAATTGGAGGGAGGAAGGATGGGGTTAGGGGGGCTTTGCAGGAAACAAAGTTGAGGATTGAAATAAGGAGGACGATGCCCGTGCGAAGGAGAAGGGGGAAGGTATAACCGTGAAGCAACCACTCGCTTTATCCCGCTGAGAATGACAGCTCTGCACTTCGAGGCTATATAAGGCGTGTAAAACTACACCAACAATTTCAGCACTTTTTATGACTCACGCCAGGGAATTCAAACGCCACACAACACGTCACTGCCATTTCCCGTCCAGTTTTTTAAAGAAAACGAAGCAAGGGAGAAGATAAAGCCCCGGCGGAGTTTGCAAATGCAACCGCAGAGGGTGTGGGAGATGACGAGCCATTGCCTCCCCCTTCTGCAGACTGCGGGAAGTCTGGGTTTTTAACCAACACCCACTTCTTTACCCACCTCCTTCCAAAAAAATAAGCAGGCAATCTTTAATGAATGTAAATAGACTGCATTAAGTTTGTCGGGCTGGTGTGTAAATCTTAACATTCTTATTTTCAATAAATTGAGAGAAACTTGCCCGTTCCAAGGACCCAAAGTTATAACATAGCTTATTATCAGTGCAAACTTACATTGCAGGAAATCCGAAGAAATTGGGCTGCAACTGAACTTTTACATCAGATGGGCTACGTGTTTCCTTTTTTTTGTTTGCATAACTGCTCTTATATCAAAACAGCTCTCATATCGAAATACCAATTTCCTGAACAACGACCATACACCGATGTTTCTACATGAAACAAACGTCACACCCAGCTGGAACAATCTTAACAAGAAGTAATAAACATTAACAGGCGTGTCTAATAAACACACAGAGCCACAGAGGTAGACTGAAATCATACCCCACATAAAGCTACAGAGCTAAGGAGATGCATGTGGCATCTGAAGTAGTTATATATCCATTGAAGAAATTAGGGAAAAGTGTACTCCTTTTAAATATACCTAATAGCCAAGTAATGAACGTTAAAATAAAGCATTGTGTATTGAAAAATAGGGGGGCCAGGTGAATTATGCCACTTATCCTGAACCTTGATCTGCAAACCACATGCTGAACCTACCATTCACTAGCACAACTCCTCCTCTGAAAAGCAGCAGCATACTCAAGTTTCTCAATTAAACCGGTTTCCCTATGTCTGCACAGATATGCCAAGGCATCCAAGAGCAATGTTGTTGGTCTCAGATAGTTGTTTCCATCTTAAATCTGCTTTGTGACAGCATAGGTGTTGTAATCTTACTCAACAGGTCCACAAACATGTCCAATCTCTTTGCAAAAAAGACACAAAAACACTGAAGTAACTCAACAGGACAGGCTGGAGAACATGGAATGGTGACGTTTCAGGGTCATGACCCTTCTTAGAAGGGTCCCTTCTTCAGCACTTTGTGTCTTTCTTGGTAAACCGATGTCTGCGGTTCCTTGTGTCGACAATCGCAGTCCCCAGACAGTGAAAGGCTTGTGTGGGGTGAAAAAAAAACTTGCAGTGGTACCTGCTGCTCCCTTCACTGCTCTTAAAGTTGACATGTGGTGAAAATCATGTCCAATTTTAACCTAAATAGAATCTGCATTGTAATTCAAGGGGTAGCTATTCAGTCACTGAGTAGTGACACTTGAGTCCATGGAGAAATCTCTCTCTCGAGTTTTCATAATCCACTTTGTCTCCTTTCTAAGACTGTCACAGTGACAGCCTTTCTGAGTTCCTCTCAGATATGAGAGATAGCTTTGCAAATTTTAAGATTTAAGTTCTGCTCCAGCAAAGTTTAGAACTGCAGGTGGGAGACTGTCCACTCCTGATCCCATGTTAATTCTCAACTGGCAAATGGTGGCAAAGCCACTTCAGATAGTCTGCTGTGGAAAGGCATCAAGGACACCTCTATCAAGGACAAAGTCACAGATAAGAAATTCTTCAGTGTTCAGATAAAAACGAGAGCTAAGATGTGGCATCTGAAGTAATTATATATCGATTGAAGAAATTAGGGGAAAATGTATGCCTTTTAAATGTACTGAATAGCCTACCATTCCTCCAGGCACTGTCTATCTCTCTGTCCTTCATAAGTTTTTCACCGTTCTTGTCTTTTAACAGAGTTTGTCTTTGAACTGGTGGCAATGAAGAATCTGCACAAATCAAGGTGTTGCAGGAATTCCTGTGCTCTCTGCTTCTACCACTGCAGACTTGCATTCTGTCATAACTGCAACAGTCTACAAGCCCCCTGGTGATGGATGCAAGTCACTGGGTTATTTATTTTAATGTAAAATAGCTGTTGCATTAAACCATGCACACACACATACACCAGGGCTGCCAACATTGGGTGAGAGTTGAGATTCATCTGGTTAGTTTTATCTCCGGCTGCTTCATGTTGTTGGCGGCTGCACATCCAACCAAGAGAGAAGAGAAGAGAAGAGATGCAACATCACTCACAGCCGCCAACTGACGCGCTTCCACAGACCGCACAGATCGCTGTGATATGGCGCAAAAAGGCAAACTGTGCCGGGACTGAAGACAGTGTGAGAATTCTGTCATCAGCGTGAGAATTGGCTGAAATGCGTGACTCTCACGCTCAAAGCGCGAGAGTTGGCAGCCCTGTCATAGGCCAGGATGTGACAACAGATGCACAGGGAGACACATACACAAAGGAAGACACACACACGCACGCACACACACAGGGAGACAGACACACACACACACACACACACAGGGAGACAGGCACGCACACACACACACACACACAGGGAGACAGACACACACACACACAGACACACACACACACACACACACAGACACACATACACACAAACGCACACAGACACGCACACACACACACACACACAGACACACACACACACACACACACACACAGGGAGACACACACACACACACAGGGAGACACACACACAGGGAGACACACACACAGGGACACACACGCACAGGGAGACACACACACACAGGGAGACACACACACACACACAGGGAGACACACACACAGGGAGACACACACACATGGACACACACACACAGGGAGACACACACACACACACAGACACACACACACACAGGGAGACACACACACACAGGGACACACACACAGGGAGACTCACACAAGGAGACACACAGAGGTAGACACAGACACGCACATACACACAGGGAGAGCCATACACAGGGAGACACACACACAGGGAGAGACACACACAACTATGATCCCTGGAGCTCTGAGGCACTAATTCTATTTGTTGTGCCAATGCACCATGCATTTTAAAGCTCAGGTCCTCTCTATCTGCCCTCATTGCACAAAATATGTGAGAGTTCTTCCTGTTGTGAAACAAACATTCATCCCTCAGCCAAAAGTAGATATTGTGATCAATATCTCTGTACAATTATAGGACCTTACTGTGTCCAACATGATTACCATATTCCCTTACATTGCAAAAGTGGATACACTTTTAAAATATCTTATTGGCAGTAAAACTTTTTAATGTCTGGAGGTCAAACTGGAGCTATATAAATATTTTCATTTATTCTTTTCTTTTGCACCCTTCCAAGATGACCAACTCCCTTAGATATATTGCCTTCATTTCTTGCTCACCCATGAAATTCACTTCCAGATTCTCCTCATTGATTAATTTTTTGATTCCCAGTGTTTCCATCCTTGACTTTGCTTGTACTTTATCCTTAAACCTTAGAAAAGTGCTTTAAGGATATTGTTGTGTTAAAGGTGCTTTATTGGGTTCAATTTGTTGCAAGCCTGTAATTTTGAATACGTCTCTGAACCTCTTTCCTCAGTTTGTATCATGGGGATATTTTTGGTTTAAAAGTAATATTACATTTCCAAATTATGCCTGATTTTCTAAAACAATAAATCATTGAAATAATCATAGATAATATAGAATAAAATCCAACTGAAAATATTGTTGCAACGCAGTATTTTGATATAGAGGCGACTTCCATTCCATCGACACATGTAGACATTTCTTATGCTCCATGTCAATACCATTTCAGTATATGGAAATGTAAAATGATAAAAGTACAGAAAGAAAACATTTGGCTCATTCATGGCACAAAGTGCTGCAGTAACTCAGCAGGTCAGGCAAAATCTCTGGAGAACATAGATAAGTGACAATTCAGGTCAGGACCCTTCTTCAGACTAATCCTGATGCAAAGCATCACCTATCCATATTCTCCAGAGATGCTGTCTGAACCACGAGTTACTCCAGCACTTACTGTCTTTTTTGTAAACTAGTATTTGTAGTTCCTTGCTGTTACATTTGGTTCATTGTGTTTGTTATCCTTGAAAGAGCAGCTCAATTTCTCCCAGTACATCTTCCACAATGTCTTGCAGATTAAATAATGGTGCCAAATTATCCAGACCCAAATCTCAGCCCAGAATCACTACCGGTGGTTCCCACCCACCTGGATTTACACAAACTGGATGCCAAGAAACTGACAAGCTGACCCTCTGCCATCAACTAGGTGGAGAGGCATCTGGGTGTTAAATTGGCCTCCAGCACCTTACCATAAGGCCCTAGTCCCAGTACACACTAACAACCTTTTAAACCTCACTAAGTGCCACAGGTTTTCTAAATTTTCAATATAAAAATGTTTAATTAAAAATGTAATCAATAATGCAGAGAACTAAAGCAAGGCAAAAAAAAAAACAGCGTTTGCCTGGGTGATGTCTCAGGTCGAGACCCTTCTTCAGACTCTCGGTCATGAAGGATTTCGACACAAAATGTTACCCATTCCTTCTTGCAAGAGATGATGCCTGTCCCGCTAATTTACTCCAGCATCTTGTGTCTATCTTCGGGTAAAACAGCATCTGCAGCTCCTTCCAATGCATTACCTGCATTTGCCTACAGCCAGAGGTTTTGGGGACTTCATTCAAGTGATCAGGATTCATATTCCAGCCCTCTGGTCAACTTTATCAGTGCTCCATTTCTGGAATGATCATTCAAGCTGCAACTTTTCTTGAACTTCTACTTTCGATACTCTGAGCCGTGTTCACCTGATGGTTGATGACTCCAGTCAGCATCATTTAATTACCTTTTCATCATTTCATCATTCCATTGCATGATGAAAATTTCCACTGTATCTGCTTCTGCTATATGTTCAGGCATTTCGGATAATTGCCCTTCCCTGGGATAAAATAAATGAATCAAAGATTATTTTATGGAGCAGTTTTATTGGGTGGGACTTGGACTTTCACTAGTCTGAAACCAGCAGAAAACAACATGTTTGCACAGCTTTCACTGCAGTGATAGATGAGAATTTGAACTTATCTCATGCAGATCGAGAGGTGGGAACTTAACGAAAGACAAGTCTATCTAAAATGCTGAGGCGCAGCATTGTGACGGCATTGCACAATGCCATATGCTCGCTTGGACAGGCAACAACACATCTCATCTGAAAAAAACACCTTTGACGGTGGAAAAAGTCCCTTCTCTGACTTTACCTATGACCAAATTGTCAGGTTTATTAATGCATCAGAAAATTTCAAGGTCTATTAAAAAAAAATTCAGGAAATAATCATAAAAAGTATAAAGTATAAAGGTAAAAAATACACAATTTAAACATAATAGAAAATGTTTCTAAATAAAAGCATTAAAGCAAATACAATACAGGGCGGCACAGTGGTGCAGCGATAGAGATGCTGCCTTACAGCGCCAAACACCCGGGTTCTATCCTGACAACGGGCACTGTCTGCACTGAGTTTGTACATTCTCCCCATGAGGTTTTTGTGGGTTTTCTCCAGGTGCTCTGGTTTCCTCCCACACTCCAAAGATGTACAAGTTTATAGGTCCATTGGCTTTGGTAAAAATTGTAAATTGGCCCGAGTGTGTAGAATAGTGTTAGTGTATGGGGTAACTGCTAGTTGGCACGGACTCGGTGGACTGAAGGGCCTATTTCTGCACTGTATAGAAACATAGAAAATAGGTGCAGGAGGAGGCCATTTGACCCTTCGAGCCAGCACCGCCATTCATTGTGATCATGGTTGATCGTCCTCTATCAATAACCCGTGCTTGCCTTCTCCCCATATCCCTTGACCCCACTAGCCCCTAGAGCTTTATCTAACTCTCTCTTAAATCCATCCAGCGACTTGGCCTCCACTGCACTCTGGCAGGGAATTCCATAAATTCACAACTCTCTGGGTGAAAACGTTTTTTCTCACCTCAGTCTTAAATGACCTCCCCTTTATTCTAAGACTGTGGCCCCTGGTTCTGGACTCGGCCCACATTGGGTATCACTAAACTAAACTAAACTAAACTAAACTAAACTAAACTAAAACTAAACTAAACTAAACTAAACTAAACTAAACTAAACTAAACACACCTTAACATTCTGTGCAGCTCTTACTTTCCATTCAAATAAAGGAGTGATGAACCTTTCACACATCTAATCTGGGTGCAGGTTTCTATGCGTCAGTACTGGAGAATTTAACAGGTTTGTCCTGCACCACTGAACTCCTACGTGTAACCTCACAGCAAACTCCTGAACTTACTGGTACTTAGTATGACATTTTCCCCACAGAAGTGCCTGCATTTTCCAACCAGCTCCAGCCCATAATGCTTCTTCCTGTCTTTCTTCTGCTCTGTTTGGACAGCTTGAATCTCAGATGGTCTGGTTTGAACAATTCTCACAGGAGACTACCGTCTCCTAATCTTGGCCATTGGGATATATATTGAGAAACAAAATAAACTGCCAAATGCAATTACATTGACTGATCTGGTGTACTTTTGTTTCTGAAAGTCTGATAATGTGACTTGTACAGAGAGAGAAGGAAACTTTTGTTATTTATAATCACCAATTATATGAACATTTTTGTGAAACAGTCTACTAAAATTGATGCTTATACATTTTTATAATTTAAGGCTGATAGGTTGAAGCATTGATCAACAAACCAACACTCACACAATACCTGTTAGCAGCTCTGTGAAAGCAGGCAGACCATCTTCCACGGATATAACTTATGCTTTGAGCAAAACTATGGATAATTAATTAGTGTTAGGTAATAGATGATGACCGTGCTTCAGCTTTGCAGTGTTCCGTTTGTACCACTAGGTAGCATTAGAATGCTTCATAAAAGTTCTAACATGGAAGAGAAAAACTGTAATACTCTCAAATAAATAAAATAGCAGCTACATGATCAGAAATGCATATCATTGTGGTTCGTCAAATTTACAAAGTCGAAGAGCTGATTTTACACGTGGTTTGGAAACATTAATAATTAAAGAAAAATGTTAAAATATATAATAAGTTACATTAAACAACATTATTCTGTGTAGAAGTGGGGAGCACAATTGCGCTGTTGTGCCAAAGACCCGTTTCATTCCTGACCTCGAATTCCGACTGAGTGGAGTTTGCACGTTCTCCCTGTGACCACTTCGACTTTCTTCTGGGTGCTCTGGTTTCCTCCTACTTCACAAAGACGTTGGGGGTTGTTGGTTAATTGGCCTCTGTAAATTCCCCTTAATTGGGCGTGGATATGTAAGTGGAATAACATAGAACTAGTGTAAACGGGGATTGCTGGTCAACATGTGCAGGGTGGGCCGAAGGGCCTGTTTCCATGTTGTATCTTTAAACTAAATTAAACAAAACCTAAACAAAAGTGGTTTCCATTCCAGTAATAATCTAAATAAAAGTAATACAAATCTATATTAATGTACAGTAACAAGATGGGACAGCATTCATCAGAAACATATGTTGGGGAACTACTCATTGCAGCCTTTCTGTAATCTGTAAGAAGATAAGAAATTGAAGTAGGAGTACTTCACATCGAGTGATACACATCCTCATAGATGGCTAAACCCAGCACAAAAAAATAAGAATTAAGACTTGCCTTTAGTCAAGCTATTTCACTCGATGTGAAGGGGCTGAGATCATTGGCTGCAGCAAAGGTCTGGCAACATTCTAGATGTCGCATTGAAATCTTGGATTCCAAAAATCTTAATGTTTCCAAGCAAAAACTGACTGGCAGAGTGGAAAGTTGCCCAGATCTGACCTTTCTGCAAATGTATGATAAATACAAATGGGCATATTGCTGCACCACAAATGCATTCTTCATCAGCAGAATGATGAAAGATATCGTCAACAGTGCTACCAAGTGACACTCTCTCAAAAATGACCGGTTCACCTTATTATAGTATTATATTACACATCACCAAAACACAGCCTTTGATCATGATTTTGCAATGTTATTGTTGGTTAACTGTTGAGAATGTATAGACAGCAGTCTCAGTTCATACCAATGCAACTGTTTAGTTTGGTTTAGAAATACATCGTGGAAACAGGGCCTTTGGCCCACCAGGTATGTGCTGACCAGTGATCCCTGTACACTAGTATTATCCTGCACACTTCTTCTTCTTCTTGCGTATGGCGTGCACAGCCTAAAGTTGTCGGACAACTTGTTCTGGAGGACATTGGAGGAACAACACCTCGTATTCCACCTGGGTAGCCTGCGTCCGGCGGGAATGAACACTGAATTCTCCCAATTTTGCTAGCCCTTGCTGTCTCCTCCCCTTCCTTAACCCTCGAGCTGTCTCCTCCCATCCCTCCGCCCTCGGGCTCCTCCTCCTCCCTTTTTCTTTCCTTCTCCCCCCCCCCCACCCCTATCAGTCTGAAGAAGGGTTTCAGCCCAAAACGTCACCTATTTCCTTCGCTCCATAGAAGCTGCTGCACTCGCTGAGTTTCTCCAGCATTTTTGTGTACCTTCGATTTTTCAGCATCTGCAGTTCCTTCTTGAACACTTGTTCGATTTGATCTTATTTGATTGTGCACGCCGGGTTGATTGCATTTGTCGAAGCAGAGCAGACCACGTGAAGGTTGCTATCTCCCACCCCATCCTACACACTGAGGACAAGTTACAATTTTAGCAAAGCCAATTAACCTACAAACCTGTAAGTCATTGAAGTGTGGGAGGAAACCAAAGCGCCCGGGGAAAACCCATGCGGTCATGGGAAAAACGTGCAATCTCCGTACAGACAGCACCCGTAGACAGGATCGAATCCGGATCTCTCGCACTGTAAGATAGCAACTCTACCTCTGTGCCACCGTGCTGCTTTCTCACAGAACTGGGGGTAGTTAATGACTATGTAGGAAGAATGAAATGAGATTAGTGTAGGATTAGTATAGAGACTTTAAGCCAGAGACTTTAAGATTTTGCCTTCCACCACAGTGAGGAGGTGTTTGGTGAACTCACTGTGGTGGATGTTAAATTTGTGTTGACTATGTGTTTTGTCATTTTTTTAAAATTATATGTATGACTGCACAAAAACAGAATTTCGTTCAGACCGAAAGGTCTGAATGACAATAAACAAATCTAATCTAATCTAATCTAATAATCAGGTGTCATAGAGTGGTGCAGCATTAAAACAAGCCTTTCTGTCCACCACATTTATACCAATCCTTTTTCCCCATCCACACTAATGACATTTTCCCAAATTAGGTTCATATTCTACTATTCCTTGCCTAATTTGGCACCTTGACTGTCGTCATTGTATTTGATTCGACCATCTCCTCAGGCACCTAGTTCCAAAATAAATACCCTATATAAAAAAATACTTTCCACTTTTGCCTTCCATCACAGTGAGGAATGTAGAGGATTCACTGTGGTGGATGTTAAAATGTATTTTGTGTGTTCCGTTGCTTTTTATTGTATAACTGACTTGGCAAATGAAATTCTTCGTATGTTGCAAAACATACTTGGCTAAGGAAGTATTATTGTGATTGTGATTGCGATTGTGAAAATTCCTTCTCATAAAAATCCATTATGTGATTATTTCTGTACATAGAACATAAACAGTACAGCACAGGGACAAGTCCTTTGGCCCACAATGTCTGTGCCTAACACGAGGCCAAGATAAATCTCATCTGCCTGCACACGATCCACATCCCTCCATTCCTTGCATATCAATGTGCCTCTCTAAAAGCCTCTTAAATGGTACTATTGCATCACTCCAGGCAACACGTTCGAGGTGCCCACCATCCTCTGTGCAGAAAAGCGTACCTGCACATTTCCTTTAAACATTGCCCCTCTGACCTTAAAGCTATGCCCTCTAGTGTTTGACATTTCTACCTTGGAAAAAAAGGTGCTTTTGGAACCAAACAATGCCATTGATAAAAAGCTCTCGAACAGCCAACAATGAAATAATATTTTGACATTTTAATTTATGGCTTTGGTGGATGTGTTTTCCTTTTCTCGCCCAGTTAAATTTACAAAGTAATTTATATCCACCCGATCAGATTCAGATTTTGCTTCATTACCGTACAATGTGTTACAGTGAAATGAATGTAAATAAAAATATCTGTGTAAATATTATTATAATAATGCCCAATTCAATTATTGTCCAGTGTTCTTCTTTAATCAAAATAATTATTATTCTGAGCACTATAGGAAGATTTCACATGGGACTTTGTGAAGAATTTCAACACGAGGTCCTGATCTTTATTTATCTTTGATAGTAAAATGTGGCATACAATTAAATGAAACAAGACTTTACAACAATGTTGTGAATAATTATCAGGTAATCTTTTCTTATTGATGTTGGTTGAGAGGTAATGGTGGCGAAAATAAATTCTCTGCAGATGTTGTTTCGATAATTGTTTAATTTGTTTCTGAGCCCTCTAAATGAAGGTGATTTGTTTACCCAGCCAATATAACTGAAGTTGAGATGTTACGCAATACTAACTATACTATCAAGAATTAAAGATGAATATTAATCTTCCCCAGGTTACAAAAGCACGACATATGTACAGATGTTTGACGTATGTATGGGAGACTAGTGGGATGGATTTGCTGGCTGCTTTGGTGCTGTAGGCATTATCTACCATATGGGAACTCAATTTGTGACAATATCTGAATGATTGAGTTAAATGTTCTGGTTTAACTCCACTTACCCTTGGTTGGCCAATGTTTTTATTTCATTATGTCACCGGACATTTGTATTTCTAATTGGCAAACTGTTCTGGATATGAACAGTTCTCAGAAACAATACCTGTTCATAACCAGTAATAGTTCATTTTTGATCCGAATATCCAGCATGAAAACAAGCCCTTCCCACCGAATCCATTCTGACTATCGATCACCTCTTCATACTAGTTATGTGTTACTCAATTTCGCATCCACTTCCAACAAGGGGCCAAAAGGGTGGTCACGGTGGAGCAGCGGTAGAATTGCTGCCTTACAGTGAATGCATCGCCGGAGACTGGGTTCGATCCCAACTAAGGGTGCTGTATGTACAAAGTTTGTACGTTCTCCCCGTGATTTGCGTGGGTTTTCTCCGAGATCTTCGGTTTCCTCCCACACTCCAAAGACATACAGGTTGGTAGGTTAATTGCCTTGGTAAAATTAAAAAGTGTCCCTAGTGGGTGTAGGATAGTGTTAATGTGTGGGGATCACTGGTCAGCACGGAACTGGTGGGCCAAAGGGCTTGTTTCTGCGCTGTATTTCTAAACTAAACTAAACTAATTTAAAGAGGCCAATTAACCTGCAAATCCACATGTCTTTGTAACATGGAGAGAAAGCGGAGCACCCAGAGGAATCCCACCCAGTCACAGAAACAATGTGCAAACTCCACACAGACAGCATCGATCAAATCCAGGTTGCAAGACATAGTTCTACCATCTGTGCAACAATGTACCTGTAGAAGCAATGTGGTACAAGGGTGGGACCATGACAGCTAATTTGGGGACATAAATAGAGAAAAGTATCCAACTTTCAGATACCAACTTGCTTTTTTAATGTGGTTTTGATAGAGCTGGTTCAGCATTTCCATGGAAGATATAATAGGATGAATGCTCTCTGGGGAGAAAAGATGCAAAATATGACAAGCCTTTCAGAGGAGGTCGGGAAGCCAAAATATTAACAGCTTTCACATGAGCCAAAAACTCAACATTTTTTTTCTCTTCAGCTAACATGAACTTCAGATCATTTAGAGCATTTAAATCATCTGGACTTGTTTTTATAAAGTTCATAGATTTGCTTCTGAGAAACAGTTTAATGTTGTGGAAAGCCTTTACTGAATTATTATCCAACAATACAAGTATTGAGCTCATAGGTTAGGCACATGGACATGCAGAGAATGGAGACATATGGCTCATGTGCAGGCAGAGGAGACTAATTTAATGGCATCTTGTTCGGCACGGACATTGTGGGCCAAGAGGCCTATTCCGGGGCAGTACTGTTCAGTGCTTAATAGGTTAGAAACCACATATCAGCACCAAAGAGATCTGTTGATCTATGGAGGTTTGCTGATTGTCTTATGAACTTCGGTGTGGCTATCACATTAACTGTGGTCCACGAATACATTGTCAGAAAACAAAATCTTCAAACCCTTCATAAATAAAAGTACTTAAAAGAGTGTTTCATTTTTATCTTCCTTGTGGTTGTTTTCATTCTGTTTTTGTTTAAATTTCATTTGGAAAAAAAGACTTTTAAAATGATTATTGAAATAAATAAAAATAATTTACTGATTGTCTTAAAGAACCTACCCAGGAGGCAGCTAAGATTTTGGTATAATTTTCGAAGCATGCTCTGCAGCACACAAGTAGCATTAGTTGAGGAACTCTTATGAATGCAGAATCTTCTTTCTATTACCATGTAATTTGACACATTGAACACAGGAGGGCACAACAGACTATCAACAAACAAACAGGTTGTTTAAGAACCGTGAACAACTAACTACCTTTTAAAAAAATCAGTCTGAAGAAGGGTCTCGACCCGAAATGTCACCTATTCCTTCGCTCCATAGTTGCTGCCTCACCCGCTGAGTTTCTCCAGCATTTTTGTCTACCTTCAATTTTTCCAGCATCTGTCGTTTCTTCTTAAACCTTCTAAAAAATTATCTCTATGGTACATGTGACTGTCCTCAGTTTTTACACTGGGATAATTTTTCTGCTGGAACAGAAAGACCATTGAATGAACTATCTTGAAGGCAGAAAATAATTGGGCAAATTAGATTTGTTTAAATTAAGTTTAGTTAAATAATTTAATGACTTAAAAGTAGTATGTTTATAAAAATATTCGAAAAGTTTGGTTGATTTTTATAGTTTTTGTACATTTTACAATTTTCTGCTTTTTTATATATATTTTCATATTTATATATATGTTATTACAAATTAACTTTATTGCATTTTCATGCTTGTTTTCCTGCTGCAAATAAGAAATTAATTGTTCTGTTGCTGGTACATATGATAATTAAACATTTTTAACTCTTGACATTTGGCCATTCACATATTTCCAAATATGCTGCTTACTTTAAGTGCTTAATACCATCTAAAAAGAGAAATATCTAATTACATGTGACTTTGCCCAGTATTTATATGGCAGAAAACAAAGTAAGGGCAACGGGATGTTTGTATCTTCGTTCGCCACAGAAATACCAGAACATAGGAGGCTAGCTAACGTGGTGCCTTTATTTAATGGCAGCAGGGATAAGCTGCGTAACTAACCACTGACTGGTAAGCCTTCCATCAGTAATGGGAAAGATATTGGAAAGGATTCTGACACAGGATTTAATTGTGTTTGGAAAGGCTAGGACTGATCAGGGATGGTCAGTATGGCTTTGCACATGGGAATTCAAATCTCATAAGTCTGACCAAATTTTTTGTGAAGAGTGAGTCCCACTGCAAATTGGAGGAACAGTACCTCATATTTCGCTTGGGTAGTTTACACCCCAGCGATATGAACATTGACTTCTCCAATTTCAGGTAGTCCTTGCTTTCTCCCTCCTTCCCCTCCCCTTCACAGCTCCCCCACAGTCTACTGCCTCCGCCCCTTCCATTCTTATTCCCGCCCCCCCCTCCCCCACCACCACATCAGTCTCAAGAAGGGTCAAGACCCGAAACGTCACCTATTCCTTCGCTCAACAGATGCTGCCTCACCTGCTGAGTTTCTCCAGCATTTTTGTCTACCTTTGATTTCTCCAGCATCTGCAGTTCTTTTTTAAATAATTTTTTGAAGAAGTGACCAAGAGGGTTGACAAGGACATAATGGCAGACATAGTCTACACAGACATTGGTGAAGCTTTTGAATAGGTCTCACTTGGCAGGCAGTTCCAGGGTGAGCACGCCAATGGGATATAAAACAGACGTGATAGGGTTAATATTCAGATTGAACTTCCATTGGTGTGAATGCGGGGATTGTTTTCATCCTCTATTTTTGCCATATATATAAATTATATGGATGCTTTGGGGAGTGCATGACTAGTCAGGGGCAAATAGGACATATGGTGGTAGTGGGGTGAAGTATTTCTCTGTAACTCATGCCCATAATTGAATCAATAGAGTAAACGTGATGTTGCAAATTTGCTTCCCTTGTGTCTGCCCCTATCACTTCATTAGAACATCAATCAGTTTTTCTCAATTTTGCCTATGACAATCCTTTGAGATACCCTATGTCTGATTGCAATATTTTCTCAGCAATTTAAAACTAAACAGCCATGATAGAGTAGACATTGGGCCAATTTGCTTAATTCTGCCCCTATCACTTATGAACATGAACATTTTCTCAATTTTGATGTAAGATTTTGACATTGTTCTTCTTTCTGCCGATGTGGTATGACCTGCCATGGGATTCCAATATTTTCTGTTTTAATCCCACCAATTTTAAGTTGTGTTTTAGTATTTTAATTGTATTTCACAAGCTTTCTGGGTCTTCTGTGGTTTTCACCATAACACACTTCACTTATGTCCCAACAGTATAGTAACATTAGTTTTCTCCCCCAAAGTACCCTCTCCTCATTTCCTGTGCTCAGGATAAAGCTGTTTTGCAAACAGTGAAACATCACCATCTTGACACCAGTTTAAATCATTTATTATCATCATTCATCATCAATAAACTGAAAAGGACACTCACCAAGAACCAGGCAACAACCAAGAATGAGCAGCATGTGAAAGTGGTGCAAATTGAATAATATCAAAAAACAATAAATCTTCATTCTAACTGCAAGTCTTGTGTCTTCAACAGAGATGCCCAGTCCCTGCTCTAGCTACTATGAAAGCTTAGGCAATGTCCTCCATGTTTATGGAAACAAAGACAGCTCCCTCACATATTTCTGTATCCAGATCTCTGTTGAAACAGGTACAACCATTTGAGGATGTTGGATACTAATGAGAAGATTGGGGAGAAAGTGTGTGTTTGGGAAAGTGATACTGCCTGGGAGCAAAATGGCAATGATTAGCTGGGCCAACACTTCTATTTCTACATTTCATCATCATCTATTTAATGGCTTGGTCATACTTCCCTCCATGCAATGAAATGCAAAGAGCTGCTACAGATCACTGGGTCAAGTTTTGAGTACCCTCCATCTGTTTGATCATGAGTGCATGTTTATCCTTATTTGATTATTGGTTTTGATTCATCACATATGACTCCAGCATTTCCCTGCTGATGATAACTCTGTCATCTCACTTACAATAGCGTTATGCCAGTTCTTTCCAAAACATCTGTGCACTCATTGAGAGTGAGACCATTGCTGAAATGTAGCATGTACATTGTACATCCTTTGCTGTTGCTGTTCCATTCATTGAAGGCACCTCCATCCAGTTGAGTGGAGGTTAGGGCAACATATGAACTCTGTTGTCGACTCTTCACTGTTATTTCTTATGGGTCTGTCCCACTTAGGCGACTTTTCAGGCGACTGCAGGAGACTATGCAGTCGCAACATGGTCGCCACATTTTCGCGGGTAGTTGCCGGAGAGTCGCCTTCATGGTCGTGAGGAGTTCCCGCATTCTGGGAACTAGTTGCGGCCTCATTATGGTCACCGTGAATTTTTTAACACGTTGAAAAATTAGTGGCGACAAGAATGAAGCCGCCATGAAAATTAGCGAGAATTCTCGAGCTATAGGTGGGTGGCCAGGAGGTCCTAATGGGTTGCCAGGTTCAAAGGTTCTCAGAGGTTCTTGTAGGTTAGAGCCGGTGCTGACCGGTGAATTTCATTGGCTCATTGGGAAAAAAAAGTTAAGCAGTAATTTTCAGAATTAAGGATAACCGACCAATAATGTTAAATGTTCGCCGAGCTTCACAGCCGTGTATTTTGGGCTCCTTAAAAGTTGTCTCCAGTCCTTCTCCTCTTTCTCCCCCCTCTTTTAAAGGACTTACTGTACACTGTACTTTAGCTGTCTTTTTACAACGCCAACCTTCCTGTTCATCGCAATGTGTGTCTGTATCACCTTGGCTTTGCACAGTGTGAACTTTTTAGACAAGGAAAGCGGGAGGAGCGACGTCTAAAAAATTCAAATGGGCTGGTGAAGGAAGCGATGTGTTTGTGTGTGTGTATGTGTCTTCCACTCTGACAGTCGCTGGCAGTCCACTGAAAAATCACCTAAGTGGGACAAGTCCATTACTCTATTCATGTTCAGGTTAGTTTAGTTTAGTTTAGTTTAGTTTAGGGGTACAGGCAAAAACAGGCTGTTTGGCCCACTGAGTCTGTGCCAATCAGCGATCCCTGTACATTAGCACTATCCTACACAGTAGGGACAACTTCCAATTTTTACCGAAGCCAATTAACCAATAAACCTGCACGTCTTTGGAGTATGGGAGGAAACTGGAGCACACGGGGCAAATCTACGCCATCATAGGGGGAATGTACAAGCTCGGTACAGATGGCACACGTAGTCAGGATCGAACGTGGGTCTCTGGTGCTATAATGCCCCTGTCTTACTTAGGAAACCGGAACGGAAACCTCTGGAGACTTTGCGCCCCACCCAAGGTTTCCGTGCGGTTCCCGGAGGTTGCAGGTGGTTGCCGGAGGTTGCAGGTAGTGGAAACAGGTTGGGAGACTGACAAAAACCTCCGGGAACCTCCGGGAACTGCACGGAAACCGTGGGTGGGGTACAAAGTCTCCAGAGGTTTCTGTTCAGGTTTCTAAAGTGGGACAGGGGCATTAGGCAGCAACTCTAGCACTACACCACCGTGTCACCCACTTGTGATGTGTGAGTCACCAGAGGCAAACCCAAGAGCCCTAACTTACCCATCAAAGTGCATCTGAGTCAAACAAGCTTTAAAAATATATTTAAAATACTATTTGCCTGTGACTAGAAAATTTTGAAATTTATAAAATCATGAAATTGTGATGTTAAAACATGACTGATAAAATATGGAAATATTCAAAAATATATTATTTGTTCTTCTATATTAACATATTTAACAGTGATGGGGTGGCACGGTGGCACAGCGGCAGAGCTGCTGCCTTACAGCACCAGAGACCCGGACTCAATCCTGACTATGGATGTTGTCTGTATGGAGTTTGGAGTTCTCCCCGTGACCATGTAGGTTTTCTCCAAGAGATGTTTTCTCCTACATTCCAAAGACATACATATTTGTAGGTTTGTAGGTTAATTCAACAGTAAAAATTGAGATTGTTCCTAATGTGTAGGATACTAGTGTATGGGAATCGCTGCCCGACATTGACCGATATTTGTAGGTTTGTAGGTATACTAAATTATGGCAACAGTAAAACATTGTAATATTGTTCCTAATGGATGTAGGATAGTGCTAGTGTATGGCAGGACAGCTGCCTGGCGCGGACTTGATGGCTGCCGAAGAAGATCATCAAAGACAGCGCACTGTTTGGACTGTTCGACCTGCTGCCCTCTGGAAGGCGCTATAGGTGCATCAAATCCAGGACAAATAAACTCAGGAATAGTTGCTTTCCGAAATTATAACTACTATTAATTCAATTCACAACATTGATTACTGCCCAACACACATCTTCAATCTGTATATATATATATGTATGTAGCGCCGCAGAAATTATATTCCCGCCCCCATTCCCTTCTGGATTTTTTTCTGTGAAATTGATTAAAAAGCTGCTTTCACTTTCATTACATGTATAGTATTTATCTATTGTGTGACTTGATTATGCTTTTAATTACACAATTCAACAATAATGAGAGAGTAATATTTTTGACAATGCAAAAGGTTGAAGATATTTGAGCCTGGTTCAGGATCAATAATGTTGTGGCATGGATTTAAACACTCTAAATTGTTCTGTTTTGCTTTCCTATAAATGGGACAATTGGTACCAGACATCATTCTCAATGACTCAGCATCAGTCTTTCTGACATCTAGCCACTCCCAGCCCTGGAGGCAGTGGAGAAGAGGCATCAGGAATCAGGGGTTAAGGAGTTGGGAGGAAGAACAGCAGTGCAAGTTGGTTGGAGGGTGGGGTTCAAAAACATCATCAAGTCGGGTACAATTCAATGCCTGAGGCAACAGCGTCATTACCCATGACATTTTCATTGTATGACACTGGCTTCCAAAACACAAAGAAAACCTTTAAGAAAGCGAGTTAAAAGCCTGTCCCACTTGGCCGTCATTTGCGCGCCATTTACGTGACCTTGGCGTCGCGTTGAGATGCACGGGTAGCGTGTGGACCACTCGGGACAGTCGCATGGAGAAGCGCAGAGGGGTATGGAGTTGCGTGCGGTATCGCGCGGCGCTCCAGGATTTTGTACGGCACAAAATTTTTGCGCGCCTCCGGCGTGACGTATCGCGTATGCATTTGAGCGTATTGCGGTCGCACGCAGGCGTCCTGACCTCGTACATGTAGCGCGTGGTGAAGCATGATTATGTCACCGTGTGTAACAATGCACCGCTGCGCGCCGCCCATACGCAGTCGGCCTGCTTTTTACACGTCATGGTTATAAGCGCGTGCGATTTTTAAATGTGCCCAGTTTCGTAGAGAAAACTATGTGGTGAACACCAAAACACACTAAACCGGAAAGTGCAAAAGTGAATTGATGCTTCACTTGCAATGACTGCTTGGGTCCCTGCATTATGGGTAAGGAAGATGTTAAAAAGACAAATGTTGTATCTCCTACAGCTGGATGAACAAATGACATGAGAAGGGGTGCGGTTGGTAGAAATGGAAGAACAAACCCGATAAGCGATACAAAATGCTGGAGTAACTCAGCGGGACCGGCAGCATCTCTGGAGAGAAGCAATGGGTGACGTTTCGGGTCGAGAACCTTCTTCAGAAGAGTCTCGATCCAAAACATCATCCATTCCTTCTCTCCAGAGATGCTGCCTGTCCCGCCGAGTTACTCCTGCATTTTGTCTATCTTCAATTTAAACCAGCATCTGCAGTTCCTTCCGACAGATTAATTTGGTCTGCAGCTTCCTACTTTTCATTCACCTCTTTATTTGAATAAGGGCATTATTACATCTGCAGTTTTCCAATTGCTAGCACCTCTCAAGAAACTGAAACATTTTAGAAAATCACCATAAATATCATAAACTGGGTATTCAAATGACGTCACGCGCTCCAGACGGCTGTGCTGACGCATGAAGATGTGTGATGACACACGCAACAGTCACGGCCGGCCTGTCGCGTAAATGACGGCCAAGTGGGACAGGCCCCGTAATCTACAAAACCTGACAGATATTTGACTGTTTCAGGAGTCATCATTGTCAGTGACTAGTTGAACCACCTCTTGTAGGATGTATGAATGCTTTATATGAGGTAAAAGGCATGAATATCAGGGAAAGAATGATAGCAGCATGGATATGACTACATTTCATTTGTTGCAGACATTATATCAATGTAAGTGCTCTCTATGTACTTCATTCTGTCACCAGGTGGCACCACCTCTCCATTTTAGTTGAGGGTCCTTCTGAGACACAACTGATTTTCAGCATCTCTCACATCTCCAAGGTATTGGATGCCTGGAAGACAATCTATTCTCTTTATCTTTGTGTTCTGTACTCTCTTCTATGGCAAAGAGGGAGAACATATATAAATATATAGATGCAATCATGAAGAGAGTGTGCTGATGCCTCTACCTTCTTTGAATCACAAAGATATCTGGTATGTCTCCAAATATTTTTAGCAAACATCTACAGATGGGTGGCATGGTTACACAGTGGTAGAGTTGCTGCCCAAGAGCCCGGGTTCAATCCTGACTATGGTTGCTCTTTGTACGGATTTTGTATGTTCTCTCCGTGGCCACATAGGTTTTCTCCGAGATCTTTGGTTTCCTCCCACATTCTATCACTTATGCCCCTATCACTTATGTCCTTATGACTCTAAAGTCATATAGGTTTGTAGGTTAACTGGTTTGGTATGAATGTAAAATTGTCTCTCGTGTGTGTAGGATAATATTAATGAGCGGGGATCGCTGTGCGAACTCGGTGGGCCAAAGGGCCTGTTTCCATGCATTATCTCTAAACTAAACTAAACTAAAAAAAGATGCACTTTACAGAGATTCTGACTGGATGCTCAATGTGGCAATTCCAATGCACTAGAGTGCAAGAAGCTACAGAGAGTTGAGCCCAGTCCAACATGGAACCGCCATTTGCGAAAGCACCCACAAGAAATCTTGCCTCAAGTGCTGCATCTATCATCAAGGATCCCCACTCTCCAGGCCACGCCCTCTTCTCATGACTACCATTGAGCAGAGTACAGAAGCCAGAAGTCCCACACAACCAGACTCAGGAACAGCCAATTCCCTAAAACATCTAGTTCTTGAACCAACCTGCACAATCCTAATCCTACCACGGCAACGGATCACTACGGGCCACAGCTTGTACTACCATAGTGTTTACTAATTGTGTTTTGCACTAATATTCTGTTTATTACTGTTTATTCTGTCTTTTTCTTTTCCCTGCCTTATAAAATGTTCATGCAATTATGTATAATTTGTGTAGAATATGTTCTTGTATGCCTGTGATGCTGTACAGACACAATTAGCATTGTACCTGTATCTCACCATACTTGTGCATATGACAATAAACTCAACTTGACTTAACACCTTGGTTCAGGTGAACCTTTCACACCTCCATACTCCAAATATATGTGAGAATAAAGTCCAGCCTGGAAACAGGCCCTTCGGCCTACCATGTACACATTTATCTCCCGTACACTTGTTCTATACTATCTTACTTTTACATCGTGCACACTAGAAGTAATTTACTGAAGCCAATTAACTTACAAAACTGAATTACTTTGGAATGTGGAAGGAAACCGGAACACCCGGAGAAAACCCACATGGTCACAGGGAGAATGATCAAATTTTGCACAAACAGTCCCTGAGGTCAGGATCAAACCCGAGTCTCTGGCACTGTGAGTTAGAAGCTCCACTATTGTGCCATCGCTGCCTTCTTTCAAGTGAATTATTTTCAACATTACTGCCTTGTAACTACCTAAATCAATGACCCTTCCCTATCTGAATCTTTACAATTTTTCATTTGCCCAACCACAGAAGTCATAAAATTCTACTGTTCTTATTTTACGTCCCTCAAATATTGGTTAAGTAAATACTTCTCTCACAGGATCAACCAATGCAAACAAAATAGCTATTTGCCAAACTCGACTGTGATAGATAAAGCAGCTGCTGTGAATGACAACAAAATGATCATAAAACAATAATAATTCCAACATGTATTGTGTCCTGAGAAATGGCCTAAAAGTGCAGTAAGTCTGTCAAGTAACAAAGTATTCATATCATTAATTTGTATGACTAACCATTTATAGAAGGGTGTGTGTATTTATTTCAGATTGTAGTGCTCACTGTAAGACGCCAGGATTATTATATCTTACCAACTGCACTTGCCAGATGCCTTATGCAGAAGAGATTTATCATCATCTATTGAGTTGCCGTACTTATCAAGAATTCAATATTTATATTTCTGCTTAAATAGCTTGTATATGGGACATACATGTTATAGTCACAACAGGGAATATAGATCTCAATGATTCAGTGATACAACAATATTTTATTATCACAGTACGTGGGTGCTGTGAAATTCTTTGTTTTTGCATATATTCCGGTAAAATCATACAGCAGACCTCACCGAGGCAGTACACATAAAGTCGCCACATTTCTGGTGCTGACAAAATGACAAACAGTTTATCGAACAATGCTATCTTCTTGCAGCAGTGGATCTGGCCTGCCACCGCACGTGGCAGCTGACGGCCTCCTGCCAGGTCCCCCATTTGTTCCTGCAACTCCCCACTGCGACCCCCCACCCCCCCATCATTCTTGGTGACCCCCCGGCCGGGTCTCTCCTTCATTCGGCCCTCCTTACTGTTGGCGGCACTACTTGTTCTCAGCGCTGTGGATCCTTCTACGCTCTCTGCAGCACAGGTCCCCCTACACTCTTGCCGGCACTCCTCACTCACACTCATCATTCACAACGTCTGAGAAGTTAGCATTATATGAGTTGTAAATATATCAGTTGATGTATTTACTGTTACCACATTGTGAATTTATTGTATTAATCTTTGAGTCATTTTCTTGATTCATTCTTATTAAGTATAGTCACGATTTTCACAAATATGGCTAATGGTTTGTTTAGTTTGTTTAATATTTTTTCATCACATAAAGCTCTATTTTACAATAATTGTCTTCCATTTGTGATTCACACAGAAAAAAAAGCTTAAAGATGTGGATTTATATTATAATTTACAAATTTCAGAAATAACTCCACTGGCTTCATATAGCCTGGAAGATTCAGATTCAATTTTAATTGTCATTGTCAGTGTACAGTACAGGGACAACGAAATGCATTAGAGACAACGAGACAAAGATATAAGCTGTAAGCTAATTTGTTTCCAATTCGTTTATTTGTGGTGGTGGTGCTTTAGTTTGCCTACTAAATAAGCAAAGTACTATTTCCTCTGATAGGATTTCCTCCCATAGGATAATTAATATCCACCCAAATTCTTGAAACAGGATGGTCTTTGCCTTTTTGATAGTTTCAAACTATATTAATGCAGCTGGTAGAGCTGCTGCCTCACAATGTCAGAGACACAGGTGCGACCATGACTTCATGTGCTCTCTACGTGGAGTTTGCAGGTGCTCTGGTTTCCTCCCACCTCTCAAAGAAGTGTGAATTTGTAGGCTAATTGGCCTCTGTAAAAAAAAAAGAAGATTGCCACTAATGTGTAGGCAGTGGCTGAAAAAATGGGATACAGTAATATAGAATTAGTGTGAACAGGTGATCGATGGTCGATGTGACTTGATGATCAGCCATGATCATATTGAATGGCGGTGCAGGCTCGAAGGGCCAAATGGCCTACTCCTGCACCTATTTTCTATGTTTCTATGTTTCTATGTTTCTATGTTTGAACGGCCTGTTTCCATGCTGTATCACTAAACTAAAACTAAACAAACCATAAATGAGAAGACAAAAAAAAAGGATACAAGGTGCTGGAGTAACTCTGCAGGTCAGACACCATCTCTGGAGAACATCTATAGGTGATGTTTCAGGTCAAGACCGATTGACCTGAACCAGTGATTGCACAAGAAGGATCAATCAGCCTAAAGAAGGGTCAAGATCCAAAAAGTCACCCTATCCTACGCATGTTCTCCAGAAACACTACCTGATGCTGAGGTTATGGGGAGAAGGCAGGAGAATGGGGTTAGGAGGAAGAGATAGATCAGCCATGATTGAATGGCGGAGTACACTTGATGGGCCAAATGGCCTAATTCTACTCCTATCACTTATGGCCTTATGACCTTATGACCTTATGATCCTCTGAATTACTCCAGCACTTTGTATATGTTTTTCTGTAAAGCAGCACCTGCAGTTCCTTGTGACTAAAAATGAGAACACTCTGTCTCTGTCCAAAGACATAGCAACGCTCCTCTACCAGCTATGGATTATTTTGTTTTCATTCTTATCGGCATTGTAAATCTGTTATATCAGATTGGCTCTGACACCAATTGTGTGAGTTTCAAATATATTCCTTCCAGTTAAGAGCTTACATTAAAATTTGATGCAAAATATTTATCTGGAGCAGTTAATTGGATAGCTACAGTAATATATTCTCTTAAGCAGTATGGTATTACAATTAGTAGTAAAAACATTAATATTTTATGAAGGTTACAAATTAATTAAATAAAACCAATTATGGTAAACTGCAAGAAGGTTTACTTGATATGCAATCTGATAAAATTTGTTTTATTTGGTTCATTTATGAAGCATGAAAGTTAGATTTCAGAGCATTTGGTCGTGTTAAGAAGAATAAAATTAATATAGATTTACTCACCACATTGCGTTTAAGTTCTTGTGCTATTTTGCAGATACCATACTTAGGACAAATCACAAGAAACAAAATATTACCACAACATATAGCAAAATGGCTTAGTGGCAATCTTCAGATATAATGGATACCCTGTTACTCCAAACTTTCTATCAATGGCTTTTCAAAAGTACACCTGAATTCTAGGCTTCATTCTGCATTAGGAATTTGCTGAACTAATTTCTATTCACAATAAATAACTTCAGAAGTTAATGGGAGTTAATACAAGAAGTCTGAACGTAAATATAACTATGTGTTAATGGTTCACAAATGTATTATCATGTAATGTAAAGGGATAAAGTGGCTCTGGTTTAATAATACTACCTTGGTATATTCTTGATATATACTTAACTAATTTTGTATTCAGTACATGAAAATTACAATTCACGATAAAAGTTAATTGACTTGTATGTACATTTAAACTAAATGCGCGGTTGACTTACATATAAGCTTATTCCGTGCCGCTTGACTTGCATTCAAACTTATTCTGTGCCACTTGACAGTGAAAAGCAGGAGAAAGTCATATTTTATAAAATTGTACTACAAGCCAGACATTGCAATGGCAGAAGTAGTTAATTGGAAAAATGTCAGTGTTAATTAATGTACATTTGTGCCATGGTAATGATTCTTCAGTCTCATTTGCGTCCTCCTGGTCATTTGCAGTGGTAGGATTAAAGTCCCTCTGCAGGGAGCTCCAGTAGTTCAGGGCCTGCCCCACTTTGGCGTCATTTGGATGACATGTAGGTGACAGCCAAAAAATAGGTTGTCGTGACGCGGGCGTGATGCATGGTGAGGTGTGCTGACACATGCAGTGACGCGCAGTGCTTACCCTGTCCCCCCAGGATATTGGAATGTTCAAAATCCTGGGGCGACATTTGGGTGTCTCATCATGTCTTGCGCCCTTGTCACACGCTGACATATGCTGTCGTGTGGGTGACGCCCGGTTAGGTTTAGGGTTGGGGTTAGGGACCACAGATGGGGAGTAAAATATTCTTCCTTCAATGAATGGATTTAAAAAATCTATATAACAAAAAGTCTCATCTTGACCACTTAGGGTGAGGGTGCGGGTTAGGGTGAGGGTTAGGGTTGGGGTTAGGGACCACAGATGGGGAGTAAAATATTCTTCCTTCAATGAATGGATTTAAAAAATCTATATAACAAAAAGTCTCATCTTGACCACTTCCTGTCTGCGCAGTACATTGATTTTAGAAAAAATGCTACCCTATATCGATATGATTTTTGCTCAACATCTCAACATTTTTTAAACACTAATAACTCTTTTATTTTTAATCGATGGGCAAAATCTTCTTGTTCTGCGCAGCGGAGGGGCACTCAGAGTAAGATGGCCAAAGTTCACAGCCGTAAGTGATAGCGTTTTTTCTAAAATCAATATTGAGTGCAAACAGGGAAGTAAGTAAGTATGTAAGTTTATTGGCCAAGTATTCACATACAAGGAATTTGCCTTGGTGCTCCACCCACAAGTAACAACATGACATAGAGTGACAGTTACGAATGACTCAGAAAACATTAAACATTAATAATAATAAAACATTAATGATAAAACATCATTGATCAAGCATGTGAGCCAACAAAATACCAGATCAAAGGGAGACTACCGATATTTTGACTGTTGAGTAGAGCAACTACTCGTGGATAAAAGCTGTTTTTATGTCTGGCAGTGGCAGTTTTGCAATCCGGAGTCGCCTTCCAGAGGGAAGTGATTCACAGAGTTTGTGGCTAGGGTGAGAGGGGTCAGAGATGATCTTTCCCGCTCGCTTCCTGGCCCTTGCAATGTACAGTTCATCAATGGAGGGAAGGTTGCAGTCAATAATCTTCTCTGCTGATTGGACAATTCGCAGTAGCCTCCAGGTGTCGTGCTTGGAGGCTGAGCCAAACCAGACCATGATGGAGAAGGTGAGAACAGACTCTACGATGGCCGTGTAGAATTGGACCATCATTGCCTGTGGCAGATTGTGCTTCCTCAGCTGCCGCAGGAAGTACATCCTCTGTTGTGCCTTTTTTTACTGTGGAGTCAATGGTAGCCCCCCCCCCCCCCCCCCCCCCCCACTTAAGGTCATCGGAGATGATGGTTCCCGGGAACTTAAAAGACTCCACAGATGCAACAGTGGTGTTGTTGATGGTGAGTGGGGTGAGCTCTCCTAAAGTCTACAATAAATTCCACTGTCTTAAGAGCATTGAGCTCTAGGTTGTTGCTACGGCACCAGGACGCCAGCTGTAACACATCCTGGATCAGTCTGATCAGGGTTGTGTCGTCCACAAACTTGAGAAGCTTGACAGAGGTGTCTGTGGAGGTGCAGTCGTTGGTGTAGAGAGAGTAGAGGAGAGGAGAGAGTACGCAGCCTTGCGGTGCTCCTATGCTGAGTGTTTGCGGGTCTGAGATGTGCTTTCCCAGTCTCACATGCTGCTCCTGTCTGTCAGGAAGTTGGTGATACACTGACAAAGGGGTTCAGTCACAGTCAACTCGGAAAGTTTGGAGTGTAGTAGCTCTAGCACAATGATGTTGAATGCAGAGCTAAAATCAACAAACAGGATCCTCGCATAGGTCCCCTGGCAGTCTAGGTGCTGTAGGATGAAGTGCAGGCCCAGGTTGACTGCATCATCCACAGATCTATTGGCCCGATATGCAAACTGCAGAGGGTCCAGCAGGGAGTTTATTTGTGATTGTGATTGTGATTGTGATATTTTTCAGCTTGGCCAGCACAAGCCTTTCGAGTGTCTTCATGACAACAGAGGTCAGTGCAACAGGCCTGTAGTCATTAAGACAAGTAATCCTTGCCTTTTTGGGTAGAGGGACAATAGTAGAGACTTTAAAGCAGGCAGAGACAGTACATGTTTGCAGGGACTGGTTAGAAATGTCTGTATATACTGGTGCCAGCTGTTCGGCACAGAGCTTAAGAGTAGAGGGGGAAACATTGTCAGGTCCTGGAGATTTCTGGCTCTTTTGTCCTCTAAAAAGCCTCCTCTATTTTTATTGTTGATATTGTAGCAATGTTACAAAATTTTTAGATTTTAAAAATCAAGTCTGCAATTTATCGCATCAGATAAAGCATAAAAAGAAGTTTAATATGACACCTGATTAACTTTCATATCTTCAGTATTAAAAAAGTTATGGCCATTTTCATACTCGGAAATTAGCATCTTGTTCCCTATTGATTTTCCATTGACTTAACACAAAAGCTGTGATCAAGCGCAGTCAAAAGCCCATAACTTTATTAAAAATTAAGAGACCTGAAATAAATTTTCAGTTATTATAGATTGAAGCATTCTGAAACAATTATTAAACAATCTTACTTGGATGACCTGAATTTAAAGCATATCATTAGTTAGTTACCCAATTGTAGCTAATTCCAAAATTTAATTACTAGATCTAAACATCTATCCATTTCTTAAGAAAAGATTAACATTTTTATATAGCCTAAGTGTCCAAAGAACATTCACACAAGAATTCACAATAAAACATGATTTTTAAATCTCATTGACATTAATTTATAGGCCAAATGGAAGGAATTTAGTGTTTAATTGCTGTAAATTAATGGCCATTTAAATCAGCTTGCGAGTGGGATTTTGTGGAACGCGATGGTTTGGAACGTTGCCATTGCGGTGGATTTGAAACCCATGTGGCATGGAAAACACTGCGGGATTGAATGGGCCCCCAAGTCAGCTACTCGCAACATAACATTTTGTATAAAGGGATCTTAAGAAGCATTTTTTAATGTAAAATTAAACAACCTACCTTGCCTTGTCCTCTACATAAGATCTGTCCCGTTGTCGGCGGTCGCGGCTTCAGAGGATGATTTTTAATCTACTATAGTAATTAAATAATCCAATTTAGTTTAAAAATAGCTGCAGCGAACGAACCTCACAGCGAATTTTCATCAGCAACTAGGCAGGCTGAACAACCTCGATTTCAATAGCCTAGAGAAAATCACGTTTTAAACCCGCCCCCCTCTCAAAGGCGCCAAAGTCGCGAACATGGGCAGCGGAAGAACTGCAGTGCCGCTGAAGGTAAGTTTTGCAACATACCTATATATTGGATAAGTTATGTTGTGCAGCACAGAGGGTGTGGATGATTGGGTGTGAAGTGGTGATTGGAGGGGGGTTGGGGGGTGGGTTTAGAAGGGCACAGTCTTTGCAGACTGAGGTCAGACTGTGAGTGGGTGTGAAGTGTTGGTTGGGGTGGGAAATGGTCCAGTCTTTTCATACTGGAGTCTTGCCTTATGTAGGTGTGAAGTGGTGAATGAGAAGGAGAGGGTGCAGGATCCATTCTTTGTAGACTGGGGTCTGGCTGTGTTGGTTGGGGAGGGGGTACCAGGGTTACGTTTCTGATTTTGAAACCTGCAGTAAAACTCAAGATGGTCAAGATGAGACTTTTAATTATATAGATATTAAAATTAATACAATAAAATCAATTGTGCAAATGAAAAGATGTCTGAACAACTGGCCGCTGGCACCTACAGAGATCAGACATTGTGTGTGTGGGTGGAAAGGTCAAATATCAAAGGTTAATGGCAAAATGCATGTCAGAGCACAATGAGGTGCCTTCCTAACATCTCCAAGGGAATATAAAATATATCCATATCATTCTATAGATAGACACAGAGTGCTGGGATAACTCAATGGATCAGACAGTATTTTGCTGGTGCTGCCAGATGCTGCTGACCTGTTGAGTAATGCCAGCACTTTGTGTCTATCTTTGGTACATACCAGCATCTGCAGTTCTTTTCAACACACACCCATAATCATGTCAGCTTGGTCCCATTGTTACAGGTTTTAGTATTCAGTTTCTCTGCAGGAAATTTCAAACAAATAACACACATTTACAATAAACAATTTTGATTAGAAGTACATGTTTAATTCATCCCATAAATGCAAATCTGTGACTTTTCCACTAATAAGTACAATATGTTTTGTTTTACTCATGTTGTGAAAATAATATGAATTTGGCTAAAAGCACACATAACAACTAATTTTACATAATCCCTGCTGGCAATGTGGAAACTGTGCATACTTTCCAATTCATCGCCAATTAACTTCTATTATTTAATGTATACAGTGAAACAAACAAATGTATACCATGCTAAATAAGCAAATTTAAGTTCAAGCCCTCTGACAACAAAAGCTGTGGATTCAAGTCAACTAATGGACAGCACATTCATTTAATGTCATTAATGAAGATTTTTGCCATGGAAACTATTCAAAAACTCTGGCTGTTAGAAGTGCCAGAATAGAGTGCCATTCTATTATTATAGCAGCCTTGCCTGCATGTCCTGGGCAAGTGTACAAACAGAAGCATGTCCCTCGTATGTACTAAATCATTATAATGTCCTGAAAGAACTAATTCAACAACCTCTATTTTCTTTGCAGATGAAATAGTCATCTCAACTGGGGCATTCATAATGATTGATTTGTGAATTGTTCCACTTAGTTTGCTTATTGTGTGAGCAAATAAACAAATTAACACTTGAGTGATTTAGATAGTAATAAACATGTAAGCATTTCTCCACTGATTTAATTTTGGAGACAGCATGCTTTTGATTTGAGTAAGGTGTAAGGATTTCTAAACAATTCTTCCAATAAAAAGTGTTTGTGCTGTTCCCTGGAGAATTTATACCCCAAAACCAAAAGAGAGCACATCTGATAAACACTTCAAGGTAAAATAAAAGTCAAAGCAATTTCATGAAAATCTCAAAGATGTCTTTTTGTTAAGGTTGTCATTTCAAAACTTCACTCTGGTATTGTTACTTTTGTCTATGTTGATCTATTTATATGGAAAATATTGTACAATATTATTCTAACTCTGGACATTACCTCAGGTGATAAGGGTCACTGATATATATTTTTAAAAGCAAGGATCTGTGATATTGTTTTATAATTGCACAATTCTAGAATGTTTTATTAAATTTCTGAACCAATTGTTTAAAAAAAAAAAAAACTTTTGGTTTCCATATTATTGAATTTACTGGACATAGAATTCTGCTTACCTATATTGACAGGATAAGACAATACATTTGACAAGACTATTATATTATATTATTACAATCAATCTGAAGCAAAGCCACAACTTGAAACATCACCTTTCTATTTTCTCTTGAGATGCGGCCTGACTCGATGAGTTACTCCAGCATTCTGTGTCTATCTTTGTTATAAACCAGCAGCTCGTTTTTATTACATTATTTTCATCCTCTGCACAGCTGGTAAAGCTGCTGCCACACAGCGTCAGAGACCCGGGTTTGCGCCTGACTTTGGGTGCTGTTTGTGTGCAGTTTGCACATTCTCCCTGTGGCCTTGTGGGTTTCCTCCAGATGCTCCTGTTTCCTCTCACTTCCCCCAAATACATGTGGAGTTATAGTTTAATTGGCCTCTGTATTTTTGCCCTAATTTGTAGGGAATTAATGCAAAAGTGGGGTAACATAGAACTAGTATTATCGGGTGATCAATGGTCAGTTTAGACTCGTTGGGCCGAAGGGCCTGTGTCCATGCAGTATCTATAAATTAATCTATTAAATTAATGTTGCTTACAAAAATTTAGTACTTTACCTTAAAGAGGGTGAAATAAGAGGAACTCTGGCTACAGGTTAACATCAATTACTTTAGAGCACTGCAGGCCTGTGAATGATTGTGCTGTCATAAAATACTGGGTGAAAAGGCCAATATAGAAACTGGCAATTGAAATCAAACAGAAATAGATGTAAGATATAAATGGGTCAGATTGGAGTTAACTTGCAGAAACTAAAGTTAATTTTAGGTAAACAGCAATGTTGTCACTCAAAAATCGCCCTTATATATGATGGCCCAAGCAACAAACAATGTAGTGGCATGAGTAGAGTCATAGAGTCATAGAGTGATATAGTGTGGAAACAGGCCCTTCGGCCCAACTTGCCCATTTTGGCCAACAATGTTCCAGTTCCACTAGTCCCACTTGCCTGCGTTTGGTCCATATCCATGTACCTGTCTAACTGTTTCTTAAATGATGGAATAGTTCCTGCCTCAACTACCCTCTCTGGCAGTGTGTTCACCCACAACCCTTTGTGTGAAAAAGTTGCCCCTCGGATTTTTCACACCACCCTTTGTGTGAAAACGTTACCCCTCAGATTCCTATTAAATCTTTTCCCCTTCACCTTGAACCTATGTCTTCTGGTCCTCGATTCCCCTACTCTGGGCAAAAGACTGTGCATCTACCCGATCTATTCCTCTCATGATTTTGTACACATCTACAAGATCCCCCTCATCCTACTGTGCTCCATGGAAACGAGGCCCAGCCTACACAACCTCTCCCTATAGCTCACACCCTCTAGTCCTGGCAACATCCTTGTAAATCTTTTCTGAACCCTTTCAAGCTTGACAATATTTTTCCTATAAAATGGTGCCCAGAACTGAAGACAATATTCTAAATGCGGTCCCACCAACGTCTTATACAATGCAACATGACCTCCCAACTTCTATACTCAATACTGACTGATGAAGGCCAAAGTGACAAAAGCTTTTTTGACCACTATATCTACCTGCGACTCGACCTTCAAGGATCCATGCACCTGTACTCCTAGATCCTAGATCCCTCTGCACTACAACACTACCCAGAGGCCTACCATTCCATCAACCATTACTCCATCCACCTGGCCAATCGATCCAGAACCTGCTGGAAGGGGGGGAACTTTTAACTTTTTAATCCCTTCCTTTTCCTTGTCGTGTCTTTGTTTTGCTGGGGCCTAACATCGTGGAGCTGGCGGCCTCCAACCGGAATCGACCTGAGGGCTCCAGTCGCAGAGCCTGCGGACTCACCTACTACTCACCTACCATCACGGAGCTGGCAGACTCGGAGGCTGAGGTGGTGCGGCGGCGACCCGACTGCGGAGCTTCGGAGGCCTCGAATGCAGGCCCTGTGGACGGTAAAATCGGGAGCTCACAGGTCCCTGGTGGGAGACCGATTTCCGAGAACTCCCACAATGATAGCTTCGCCCACCCTGAATCGCGGGGTTTGAATCGGCCCGTCGCAGGGCCTTACATTGCTTAATCGGCCGCAGGACTTACCAACGGCCTCCAGGGGCTTTAACATCAGGAGTCACGATCGCCTCGACGCCAGTGAAGAACAAAGAACAGGGAAGAGATAAGACTTTTGACTTCCATCACAGTGAGGAGTTGTTTGTAGATTCACTGTAATGGATGTTTGTGTGAAACTGTGCTAATTGTGTGTTATGTTTATTTTATTGTTATGACTGCAGGGAACGAAATTTTGTTCAAAATGTCTGTTTGAATGACAATAAAGGCAATTTGTATTTGTATTTGTATTGTAATTATATCCTATCTTTCCCAGAACTAAAATGATTCAATGGTTCAGCGCACGTACGTTTAAACGTGAATTGCTAGGACATTTTGTTTGGGTGTTACCATCACAACTTGGATGCCAAACTGAGCTCCACTCTGCACAAGCACATTTGTTGTTCCAATCATAACATGTGTCACAATGGTAAGACCATTACCAATTAAACAATAAGCATTTGATAGATGTATGCAGAGAGATATAAAAAGATTGCAATACTGATTTGACTCCTGTGCTGTCACATTGGTGATCAATGCTCAAGTTAATGCCCAATCTTATGCTTAAACTGTTGAACACACCTTAAGTCGGGGGAAGGACCCATCCTATCTTTAAATCTGGAAGCATTAGTAAAAAAATCATCATTAATTGCATGTTGGTTGGTAATTGACTTTACTGTTTTGATTCCATCTATCTTAATGTTTACTATAATCGTTCCAAGTTTCAGAAGATTGCAGGGAGTATTGTAATTGGAACTGAGAGACTTTTTGTTGATTTCATATTTCTGCACGTGGATTGCTGCCAAACAAAACAATAGCAGGCATTCTCCTTGGTATCCAGAATGACTTGGAAAATGAACAGCGGGAACACAGAACGAGACAAGAAGTTGGAAGAGAGAAGTGGTTGATAAGGATGCCACTTGTGCCCAAAGTATCAAGGGACCAAATGAAGAACAAGGGATTACAATTTGAATTTTACCTATTTTTAGTGCATTAAAACATCGTTGAGTTAAGCCCTATTGCCAAATTGGTCCCCCACAAAATAAAACATTAATTGGCCAGTTTTATAAGTTTGAAGCAGCATTGGGTGAATTAGAAAGAAGCACTGAAACAGGATCTGTAGTGTTCTTCTCCAGTCCAGACTCAAGTGAATAAAATTGCAAGCACAGTCATCTCATTAAAGTTGCACTTCCGAGTCAGCCTAACATCAGCAACACATGTCAAAGGTTCAAAGTTCAGTTTATTGTCACATGTACCAATTAAGGTACAGTGAAACTCGAATTACCATCATGGTTGCCGCAAGGAAGAGAGGATGCAGGAAAGAATAGAGACCTCCCCGAAGGATAGAGAGGGATACTAGAGTCCTAATTACTGACATGCCAAGAGAGAGTCTTTGTGCTGGAGATGAGGGAGATTGACCTCCAGTGGTTTATGTGTTCATTACTTTCAGAGTGTGCATCAGGAGGGCTCCTTGCCCAGCACAGATTAATGATATCTCTCCTTACTATCCACATCTTTCTCCTGGACTTCAATTGCAAAGTCCAAAAACCATGGGACTTGAGAGGAATAGATACACAGAGAGGGTAGATACACAGTCTCTAGCCCAGATTAGGGGAATAGAGGACCAGAGGACATAGATTTAAGGTGAAGGAGAAAAGATTTAATAGGAACTTGAGGGATAACTTTTTCACACAAAGGTGGTGGGTGTATGGAATGAGTTGCCAGAGGAGGTAGTTAAGGCAGGGACTATGTTAACATTTAAGAAACAGTTAGAATGGTGCATGGATATGACCGGTTTGGAGGGATATGGGCCAAATGCAGGCAGGTAGGTCTAGTGTAATTGGGTCATGTTGGCCGATGTGGGCAAGTTGGGCCAAAGGGCCTGTTTTCCACACTGTATGATTCTGTGACTCTCTATGACTATGGAGCTGATCTTCTCTTATCATTATTCACCATGAGGTCAGGTTCTGCTGTTGAAGGCCATCCAACACCATTGAACCATTGATTGGTTCTGCATGTTATTAACTGAAAACAGATTTTAGTTCAAGTAGTTACAGTATTAAGGAACTGTGTTTGACTTTTTGACTTGAGGGAGTTGGTGGGTCAGGTAGCATCTGTGGAGAGTAATGGACAGTAAACGTCCCTCCACAGATGCTGACTGACCTGTTGAGTTCTTCCAGCAGCTCTGCTCTTCTGCTTTGGTCCAGGTTCCAGCATCTGCAGTCTTTTCTGCCTCCTTGAAACTTATGAATATTTCCTAATATAGTATTGGATTATGCCATACAATTCATTAACCAGATTACTGTACTTGAAATTCTAACCAAGCATATGACATCCTTGTAGGACACCCATATATAGTAACAGGATCACCCAGATAAGGTCCTAATCTCATGCAGTGTGTTACACAAATTGCTTGTTTTCTGTTACCTTGAGAATGTTATTGTGTCTTGGAATTGATAACAGAATTGCAATGATGGAAATTATCTTTGACAGTTCCTTCGATGAGTTACTTAAATGGGAAGGAATATACTTTAAGAAAAGCTTTAAAAAGATCTGTTAACGTTAGAAAAACCTGTAATATTCAGCAATGGAATTCCAAGAGAAAAATAATTAAAGTAAATCCATATTTATGGAATTATGATTACATTTCACTTCCATTGAATGACATGCATATTATAGGTTGCATGTAGGTTAATAACAAAAGAGCCTGAATATTCTAGAGTCATTCATTTTTGATGCAAGCAATTTTAAACTTAATTTTTTAAGATTGATTTTGGGCAAAGTTGGAGGCTACCTCTATTTTTTTACAGCACTTGAAAGTCACATTAGGACTTAAATTTCTGTTATATTAATACTGCCTCATTCACGTGAACTCTAAATTGCTTTGCACAAAACATAAAGTAGCAGTATATTTATTCCCTCACCATCCTAAAGGATTAACTGACAATACAGTAAATCGAGCAGTAAATGGAACTGTCAATTCTAATTCTAATTCTAGTTCATTGAGAATACTTACAGTGGTGCGACAATATTCTAGCAAGAACTGAGTTGCTCACAATTGATAGGATCAAACATGTATAAAGCTTGCTCAAGATAACAATGGACTTTGAACCCTGTCAGAAGCACTGAAAACAAGCTAGAATGCAAATTGTTACCGTTTATCTCTTTCATTTACACACAGCCTCTTTATTAATGACATCCATGAAGCAATGGCAGCAATTACTGGTGCCCTTCATGGTTATTACCTTTAGAATTCCCCACAGAGTGAATGAAATTGAAAATACTCCCACAGATCACAGGTTACCGCAGAAGACATTTTAACCAGGAAAAAAAATCTGCTCATGTTAAAATTATGTTTTTTTTTCAAGTTTGAAACAATATTTTCATATACTTAAAAAAATATATAATAAATTGGAGATAACATTTTTAAAGATGTATCAATATCACTGTTGCTCTTGTAAGGTACACATTTATTTTGATTAAGCCAAGTTGTCGAATTTTCCGAAATATGATGGAGTTTATAGACTTGAAGCATCATTTTTCTATTTTAATGCAGTGTTTACTCAGTTTTAACCTACATTCTAAATCAATTTCATTACAATCAAATCCATAAATCATGCAATTTTCAAAACATTTTCAATAGACTATTTTATAGTAAGTAATTGGATCATTGAACCATTTCAAAATATGTCTGGAATAACAAAACATTGTAAATTCAAACGCTATTCTCCAATATTCTCGTAATCTGCACAAAATGAAGATGTTCCTGGATTGAGAGGACTGTTCGGCCCAATATATTCCATTCATATTTTGTCTTCCTTGAGACCTTCTTCTTGCTAAATCCTGGCTCTGAATTGTGCACTTTATTCAAATAAACTGCTTGAAAACTATGATGCACACTGGCCAATAAAATATTTTTTAGGACCCAGGGGTACCTTATTCCTTCTATTGGTAGCAGGCATAGTACTGCTCAACTCAAGGGAATTGCATAACAAAAAATAAGCTGGTGGGGGGGTCTCAGCAAGTCAGGCATTATTCTTATAATAATGTCTGGGAAATGGACAGTCGATGTTTCGGGTCTGGCCCCGTCATGTGAGCAAAGAACAGATGGGAGATAGCTGGTATGAAGAGTTGAACAGGAGGGTTGGGACAAAACAGGCAAATTGATAGGTGATCCAAGTAGTTTGAGTCAGGTACAGGAGAGAAGGATGGAAATACCAACAGAAGCTGGGAGATGATGGGTGGAGGCTGCAGATGATGTAATACGCCAGGAAATTAAGGCAAAGCATGGAACCAAATAAGTATAGGTAGGGCGGGCAGATGGCAACAGCAGGGAGTGGAGTGGGTGAACTATGTGGGTGATGGGCAGGTGGAGTGAATAGGGGAAGGAAAATAAACTGGATGATAAGGATGGGTTGGAAGGGAAGGTGTGAATGGGTAGATCAGAATGAAAGAGAAAGGGCCAAAATAGGAGCAGGTTATCTGAAACTGGAGATTCAATGCCCATGATGTTGGGTTGTGGGCTATCCAAGCAGAATATGAAGTCTTGTTCTTTACTCTGGCAGTGGAGGTGGCCAAGGCCATTTCATGGAAATGAGAATGAGAATGGAAATGCAACTTGGAGTTCCTGATAAAGCGCAAATGCTCAGCAAGGTGGAGACCAAGTATGTGCTTCGTCTCACTGATGTAGAGAAGGTAATAGAAGAGCACTGGATGTCAAAGACAATGTTGGAGTAGATTCATGTGAATCTGTACTTCACCTGGCAAGGCTGTTCAGATCCCTGGACAAGTGTTACATATGCTATGGTTGCAGGTAAAAATACCTGTTGAGGGGTGTGATGGATGAGGTGGGATAAGTAAACCAAAGAGTCATGGAGGAAATGGTATTTGTGGGAAGCAGAAGAGGGCGAAGGGGAAGATGTGGCTGGTGGTGGAATCACATTGTAGCTGGAACTGAGGTATGATCTATATGCATGAACACTGTGGCCTTATATTTATGCATGAACCACATAAATATTGGTCATTTCCTTCTTCGGCCGTAGAATAATATCACTGAATATCTTATTTTTTGATGAGCACTGGGATCATTTTATGCTATGTTAGAGCATCTGCAAATTGAATACTGGATCTTGGGTGCAAGTTGGAATTTTTGATTATTCATAGGAGAAATAGAATCCTATAACATAGAAGATAATGATTGCACCTTCAGCACATCTTTGCTAAAGCAATCAAAACTCACTCAGTTGCTTCACTATTAAATCATTAACCTTCATTTTGCTCTTTTATCAATGTTCTTTTGTAAAATGCAATATCTCTTTCTCAACCTCTCTCTCTTTCAAAGCATTTCACGCTACCTCCATCAACTGATGTAGAAGTCATTTGCAACATTCACCTCACTCCCAGTCTGTTCCCCTCCCCCTACCCACCCTTGTCACTGAGTTTCCAATCAAAGGAAATATTCTTACCTTATTCTCATATAATTTCAAAACATTTCCAAATCTTCATTTGGCCCTTCTCTACAATGCAGAAATTGTTGATCTAAAATCTCAAATATGTTACCATCTTTTGAATGTCCACTATGCTCCCTTTCATTTCAATGCCTTTTCTGAAAAGGAATGATATAGTATTTACCTAAGAAATATCTCAATATAATTTAACTAAACCCCTTACTCTATAATAGGAGCAGGAGCAGAAAATGTGGTATTTTGAACCTGCTCTGCCAAACTATAATCATTACTGGAATTTTTACATCAATCCCCATTTCCTGCTTCATCTCCATATCCTTTGATTCATTTGGCCTAAAATTCTATCAATCTCATTTTTAACTTTACGTTGTAGCAACTGTTTGAATCAATAAGTCTAAATATGAAATCTGAGTTGCTGCAAGTCATTTTAGGCTTTTGATTATTTCCCTTGTGCTGCCAGGAAATTATGTAATTGGTCTCAGACTTCTTGTTAATCCACACCATCTTTTCATTTCCTGATACTTCCCAAAAGGCATTTGACCTGCATCACCCATCTACATGACCACTTTGCTCAGCTAATATAACAAAAGGGCCAGATGCAGTGAGCGAATTTAAAACTGTTGGTTGCACATTATTTTAAGCATGAATTTATCTCAAACATAATTATGTAAATTATTTGCAAATTGCAGTTTTTAACAATTACAAACGGTGTGAAAATATTAAATTAATTTCCGTTGTCATGTTATTTTTATCTAAGTTTCTCTTCTATTTTACTCTTCATATGAAAGTGGTAATGGAAACTGAACTGTGGATCCACAGGCATTTCAACACCTCACTCAAAAAAAACACACATATCGCTTTGTGAATTAACCCATGGGATGGGTTGTTACTAAACCAAATCTTTTCCTCAACATCGCAACACACACACGTGTATTTTTTCAGAAAAGTTCAAAAGATAGTGAGAGGAAAACTGATTTTCATTTTTGTTGTTTTGGGGTACTGAAACCAAGTGGTTATTCATTAAACTACTGATCACTTCGTCAGTGAGAGTGGGAATTGAATGTAGATGTTTTCCATCTGCAGGATGCACTACAATATTGAATTCATTAGGTAATAGATGTGCAGTTTTCAGCTTTCATATAGTTCTGTGTGGTTCCATCCAAGCCGGAATGCTATCTTAAAGTGACTGTATCTAATAAGAAACTAAAGGGCCTGTCCCACTATGGCTACCTTGTTTGCGAGTTTAGGAGAGTTTGAGCTCGCCTCAAGCTTGCACCATGGCCGACACCTGATCATAGATGGTCAACAAGCTGAAACATTTTCTACGAGTAAAAATTGGTCGGCATGGCGAAAATCAATACTTTTGAACTCGTAGTGCAGTGGTTGTTAGGGTTGCCATGTCGTTGTAGGAAGTCAAGGTAATCTCCTTTGCTGACCGGGCATTTTAATTGGCTCATTGGGGAAATAAAAAGTAAGCATGAGTTTTCAGAACCAACAAAAAACGACCGGTAATGTTAAATGCCCACTAAACGTCACAGCTCTGTATCTCTGGCTTGTTAAAAGTTGTCTGGCTTCTTAATAATGTCTCCACCCCCCCTTCTCCCCCCCCCCATTCTCTCCCATCTCCCCCCTTCTCTTCTCCCCCCCCGCTCTTTTAAAGACTTACTCACTGTGTCCCATCTTTAACTTCCTGTTCTCCTTGCACCTTGTTAATTTCCAGCACCCCCCCTTTCCCCCCCCCTTTGCCCCCAGCCCCCGATCCAGTGCTTTTTTAAAGGACTTACTGTACACTGTGTCAGCCATCTTTAACCTTCCTGTTCATCACGGGTATCACCTTGGCGTTGCACCTTGTTAATTTCAGACAGCACTCCCCCGCTTTCCGTGGTCCCCCGCCTTTGCGATGTGTGCGTGTGCGTGTGTGTGTGTGTGTGTGTTTTCAGCGCTGCTGGTCGATCCAGTGCGAGTGCCCCCGAGCTTTAAGGTCGCAGACAGTTTGCTGAAAAGTCGCGTAAGTGGGACAGGCCCTTCAAGGTCAATAGACAATAGGTGCAGGAGAAGGCCATACAGCCCTTCAAGCCAACACTGCCATTCAATGAGATCATGGCTGATCATCCACAATCAGTACCCCGTTCCTGCCTTCTTCCCATATCCCCTGACTCCGCTATTTTCAAGAGCCCTATCTAACTCTCTCTTGAAGGCTTCCAGAAAACCGGCCTCCATCACCCACTGAGGCATTGAATTCCAGACTCACAACTCTATGTGTGAAAATGTCATAAGAGATAGGGGTAGAATTAGGCCATTCAGCCCATCATGTCTATTCCACCATTCAATCATGGCTGATCTATCTTTCCCTCCAAACCCCATTCTCCTGCCTTCTCCCCATAACCTCTGACACCCATAAGGAAGGAAAGGACTTAAGGAAGGAAATAATTAGAAATAACTCTGGTGTGTGCATAGTTGAGTGCTGATCTAACAAAACAGATGAGCGCCTACCTGACTGTTTTGAGTCCATATTCAAGGACTGAGCAGCCAATCTAAATGAGGACACCACAGCAGGCACAAACTTAATCAGCAAATGTATACACAATTGTGCTTCAAAATGTTCAATCCGAGTATTCCCCAACAGGTAATTATGGATGAACCGAAAAAATACACTTCTCAGTCCAAGACCAAATGGACTGAGCCAAAATGCTGGATTAACTCAGCAGATCAGGCACCATCTCTGGAGAATGTGCTGAGAATCACCCCTTCCCAGCCAATCTGCCCCCTCTGCAGGTACTTTCCCCTGTAACCATAGGTGATGTAACATCTGCTCCTAGACTTCCTTCTTCACATCCATCCAGGGATCCCAGGAGTCCTTCCAGGTGAGACAGTGGTTGGTATACACTGCCTCTAACATCACCGAATACATTCAGTGCTCCCAATGTGGCTTCCTTTAAATCAGCAAGAACAAATATAGTCGAGGCGACCATTTTGCTGAGCACATGCTCGGTCTGCCAAGATCTACTGAATCTCTTGGTTGCTAACTATTTTAACTCCCGTTCCCATTCTCGTACTGACATTTCTGTCCTGGACCACCACCATTGTCAAAGTGACAGCAAACGCAAACTGGAAGAACAGCATCACATATTCAGTGTGGGTAGCTTACAACCCAATGGTGTGAACATTGACAATAGACAATAGATGCAGGAGTGGGCCATTTGTCCCATCGAGCCAGCATCGCAATTCAATGTGATCATGGCTGATCATCCACAATCAGTTCCTGCCTTCACCCCATATCCCCTGACTGCGGTATCTTTAAGAGCTCTATCTAACTCTCTCTTGAAAGCATCCAGAGAACTGGCCTCCACCGCTTTCTGAGGCAATTGAATTCTCAAATTTTAGTTAACTAATCACAATCACCCTTCTGCTTTCTGCCCCCTCTTCCCTGTGACTCATCTGGATGTGCCCCCATTTGTACAATCCTGCCCCCTTTTAGATTTCCCATCTCCTCTTCCACCAATATTCCTTCCTCTGGTTTCACACTTTGCGCCTGTTCTCTACATATCCTTATTTCACAGCTCTTCATACCTTTTGTATCACACTTTCTGTCTTTTCATCTCTAGCCATTGTTCAACCCCTCACCTTAGTTATCAAATTGTGACCTGCCAGACGTTGTCCTGCCCTTCCTCTTCTTTCCTCCTTCTACAATCAGTCTGAAGAAAAGCCCTGACCCGAAACGTCACCTATCCATGTTGTCCAGAGATGCTGCCTGAATTGCTGTGTTACTACAGCAATTGGTATCTTTGTGTAAAACAGCATCTGCAGTTCCTTGTTTCTACATCAGATTTTTTATTGACTATTGTTCTACCTTTAGCACCATAATTCCAGACAAACTAATTTTCAAACTCCTGGTCCTAGGACTCAGCAACCCCCTCTGCAATTCAATCATTGATTTCCTGATCCACAGACTGCAATCAGTAGGGATAAAAAACAAAACATCTTCCATGATAATTCTCAATACTGTTGTCCCTTAAGTCTTTGGTTTCAGCAGCTCACTGTACTCCCTAGACACTCAAAGCTGTGTGGCTGAATTTTGCTCTAATTCCATTTACAAGTTAGCAGATGACACCATCATAGTGGGTTAGATCTCAAACAATGACAAGATGGTGTTTAGGAAGGAGATCTTCTTCGAGTCCGTTGCAATCTCAGATGTCGTTCTGCCAGTATCTGGCGCAGGTCACAGCTGGTCGGGTCGGTTCAGCCAGGTCCTGGGGGCTGCACTGGGGGGCGTCGTCACACTCCAGTAGGTGGGACATTGTCTGTACTGTTCCACAGCTGCATGTGTCTTCTGCCTGGTAGTTCAATGCTTTCATAAGTGCTTTGCACCTCCCCTGCTCCACTCCAGGAAGGAGATAGGAAGCTTAGTGATGTGGTGGCAGGACTCCAACCTCAATGCCTGTAGTTCAAGGAAAGCTTCTTACCTGCTGTAATCAGATTCTTGAATAGACCTCTTATATTGGTAAGTATCAATTAAGGATTTATGTGCACTTTATGTTAATCTGCACTTCCTCTGCAGGTGTAACACTATATTTTGTGTTCTGTTTGTTTTCTTTTTGTTCTAGCTGACCTATACATGTACAAAATTCATGTATAGAATGATAACAGGCAAAACGATGTTTGTATTTCCTGCATGTGACAATATCAGAGCAATGCCAATCCCTAAAACAATATCTCAAATGTAATTTTCTTAAAACTCTGCCATTAATAATATGGCTTGAACGATCTTTCTCAAATGCAGGGATATGGATTATGTGCAGGCAGATAAGATTTCAAGAATCAAGAGTGTTTTATTGTCATATGTCCCAGATGGAACAATTAAATTCTTACTTGCAGCAGCACAACAGGTGTATATATATATATATATATATATACATAATAAACAAACAATAGTAGTGCTAAAAGACAAAACTAATGCCCCCCAAGTCTATGTAGTTCAGACATTATGGGTTGATGGGCCTGTTTCTGTGCAGTATTGTTCTATGTTCTCTGTTCTATATTTGACTGTAAAGACTTCCAGTTATTTTTAAAGACTACCTTTACATCAGGTGTGTTTGGACCAGCCTCAAACAAATAGTATAAAGTAAGTTAAAATAAAGTAACCTTGACAATCCATGCATCAGCCCTCATTTATCCAGACACCATATGAATGAAGGGACACAAAAGATGAGAAACATCTAGAGGTCATCTCAGCAAAGCAGAAAGTGGACAATGGAAAAATGGCAGGCTGTTTTGCAGACTGTCTGATTGCCTTTTTCATAAGATTGATTGCACCACGGAAGCAAGAATTGGATGGAGAATAAAACTGGCTGCCAATTTGCTTTCATCGATTTCTCTGTACAACTCAAGACAAAGAACCACAAGAAAGATTTTAAAGGCCTCAAATTGAGTTGAAAATAAAGTTTAGTTCAACCCCAAGCTAAACCTTGAAGTTCATGTTCAAAACATGTCATATTTCTTTGTTAAAATAAAGTTGTATTCAACTATGAGGATGGTTGGAACTAAAGAATTCAGTTCGAGGCAACAAGGTGGCATAGCAGTGGAGCTAGTGCCTTGCCCCTGTCCCACTTAGGAAACCTGAACGGAAACCTCTGGAGACTTTGCGCCCCACCCAAGGTTTCCGTGCGGTTCCTGGAGGTTGCAGGTGGTTGCCGGAGGTTGCAGGTAGTGGAAGCAGGTAGGGAGACTGACAAAAACCTCCGGGAACCTCCGGGAACTGCACGGAAACCTTGGGTGGGGCACAAAGTCTCCAGAGGTTTCCGTTCAGGTTTCCTAAGTGGGACAGGGGCATTACAGCACCAGGGACCTGGGTTCAATCCTGACTGCAGTGCACCAGTGGCAATAAAGCACCATTGAACCACTGAAACATTACCATAAACCTTTCATGTGATTTTTTTGAAATTCAATAATAGTTTTGATGAGCTAGGCAATGAAAGTTGTTCAAAGCTTGCTATATTTAAAAAAAAAAGGTACATATTTTGATCTCTGGAGTCAGTTGTCAAAAGTAAAAAGATATGAAAAGGCACATTTGCACTGGCATCGCCAAGGACTGCTCTCACCCCAACCATGGACTGTTTACCCTCCTACCATCCGGGAGGCGCTACAGGTCTCTCCGTTGCCGAACCAGCAGGTCGAGGAACAGCTTCTTTCCGGCGGCTGTCACTCTACTAAACAACGTACCTCGGTGACTGCCAATCACCCCCCCCCCCGGACACTTATTATTTATTTTTTATTCAAATCTTTTGCTATGTCGCTCTTCAAGGGAGATGCTAAATGCATTTCGTTGTCTCTGTACTGTACACTGACAATGACAATTAAAATTGAATCTGAATCTGAATCTATGGGTGCTTGTCTGTACGTTCTCCCCGTGACCTGCATGGGTTTTCTCCAACATCTTCGGTTTCCTCCCACATTCCAAAGACGTACACGTTTGTAGGTAATTGCTGGCAAAGACAGGATGGAATGGTCTCATAGCCTTCTATCATTCCATGAAAGACAGCAAAATTCCTTGTAGCTACAGATCAATCGACCGGAGTTACAAGCAAATCTTTCGCCACCACGAGGAAAGACCCATAGGAAGTTGCCGAACTTGGCCCCAAAGACCAGCGAGCCGAGAAGGAGGAAGCCACAGTGATGACGGATGCGAGGAGAGGGATGGGGTATTGCCACCAGCACCTTGAAGATCGGTTGTAGGAGGTGCTCCCGGAAGACAAAGATGGTCGGGCGAGTTGAGGGATGTTGGCTCGTGGACAGAGCAGCCTGGAGCTTACCTGGTTGAGAGCTGCTCCAGTACATCAAGAGTGTGGACCGGACTATGGAAATTTTGTACATGGTGCCAGAATATAGCGACCCATGCAAAAAATAACTTCACAGTGCAGTGCACCAGTGGCAATAAAGCACCATTGAACCACTGAAACATTACCATAAACCTTTCATGTGATTTTTTTGAAATTCAATAATAGTTTTGATGAGCTAGGCAATGAAAGTTGTTCAAAGCTTGCTATATTTAAAAAAAAAAGGTACATATTTTGATCTCTGGAGTCAGTTGTCAAAAGTAAAAAGATATGAAAAGGCACATTTGCACTGGCAGTGATTAGCCTAGTGCTGGATCCAATAACATTCAATTACTGATATTGAGTGTCCAGCAGATAATTTGTGTCCAGCAAAATGGCTCAAAGGAATCTGTTTAATGTTATCTCACATAAATTAATGGTTGAAATTCAAACAGACTTTGCAATGAAATTTTCCTCAGTGGCCCAAGTTATTAGTGTTTGTAAAACTGATTGATGGCTGAAGAAACTGATTACATTTTGGAAGAGATAGTGAAAGTAGTGACAGGGGAATATCTGCAGATGTTGTAGAAATGGAATTCCAGGAGGTATTTGATTGATTCATTCTTACATGGCTATTTCAGAAGTTGAATTTCATGAAAATTAAGGCAGATTATTGACCTAGAAAATTGGTAAGGCAGCAGAAAACAGAGTTCAGGGATTTAGAACAGGTCTGTAAATTGGCAAGATGTGATGTATGGCTGCCACAACTATTCACTGTATTTCCAATTGACATAAATGATCGGTAGAACATCCCATGTATAATTTGCTAATGGCACAATGATACAAATTGTAAAATGGAAGAGTTAAATCATAAAGAGATATTTATTAAGGAAATGAACAAATTATGCAGCAAAATTAAATAAAAGGTCACCCACATTTCAGTGCAGAAGAAGGTACTTTCTAAATGGCAAAAGGATAATATGAAAAAAGCAATGGAGCTCCAAAGATAATTAAATCAACTAAATCTCTTGGGCAGATGCAGGAGTAATCAAAAGCCTAATATACCTGGAGGACTAAAGTAAAATGAGATAAAACCTCTGTCACAACAATACAACTGCTTGGATAGCCACTGCCTGGTGCACTGTGACCAGACCTGGGTAATGCTTCTTAAAAGAGTATTGGCTCAAGGATCAAATTACAGGGGAGGTGGCAGAATTATCCTTGCATTCCATTAAATTTAATAAATTAAATGGTGATTTGATTGAAAAAATAATCTAAATACATACCTACTTGGCATGCATGCAAATAATTGTCCTTAAGGCAAGGCACGGATTATGTATTTTATAAAGCCAGATGCAAACCCATACTTAAATATCAGGAAGACTAAACTATTAGAATGTTACAAAAATATTAATCATTAAACAGAATTAGTAAATGCCTGCAGTAAAAGAATAAAAGTAAGAGCTTTTGTGTAATAATGAAACAGTTGTCCCAAATATTATAGTATTTAAACATTTTTCAAATCCAGAAATACATACAATTTTGATTTTTTAGAAAATAAATGTATTGTACTGTCCAAAATGATGCGCTCCAATAATGTTCTCGTCTTAAAATCAAATCAACACACCATAAAAAGGTAAAATATTAAATACCAAGCGGAATCAGTAAATGCCTGCAGTTAAATGACCAAAAGTAAGAACCTATTATGGCAAATATTACTATAGTAATTAAAATATTTAAAATGTAAATTTTTAAATTATAACATTAAAAAAGAAGACCCAGAAGTTTCTGCGATTGTAGTTTGACAGGTTCCATGTCATTCATAGATTATTCATGCCACAGTTCATATAACAAGAAGTCAATAGCTCTCGAGAAAGTTACAAAGGGACCCATGCAGTTAAAGATGACAAGGAGCATGTTAGAACCAATCAAGCTAACTAGGGAGTGGTGACAGTGGTTACAATTACATAATGAGGAAAGTCAAAGGCTTCTGTGGGACATGAGCTCTTCTAGTGGGAGACGTGGTTTGAATAAGTCACCACAATAGGGAAAGGTGAAAACTCCATTTAAAACAAGGTTTTCCTGGCATGTTGCTGAATTTACAATGTTGTTATCTATGTATCTCTGGCAGGAGAAATATCTCCTTGGAAAAAAAATGAACCCTTCATGGTAGAAATGATAGAAATATATTTCAGAATAAGTTAATTTGGATGACCCATTTTGGATGACTCCAAGAAATTTACCAGGGAACATTAAAATCCCTGTTTCCTCCCACACTCCAAAGACGTTCAGGTTTGTAGGTTAATTGGCCTGATAAAGTGTTAAATTGTCCAAGTTGGCGATATGCAGAGTACTGCCCTGCCGACTACAAAATTCAGAAAGTTCAGAAGGTTCATTAACCTACACCCACGGCTGCTCGCTTGATCACATTTGCCGTCTGTGGCCAGAGCTCTGGAACTCCGGCCCGGCGAGAGCTGGCAGATCTGTTCCCTTAGCCAACTTCCAAGGCCAACTTTGCGGGCCGGTATCATGGCTCTCCGCCCCCCCCCCCCCCCCCCCCCCCCCCCCCCCCCCCCCCCCCCCCCCCATAGGTGGACCTATTTATTCATACGAAAACATCAACTTGTCTTTCATTGGATTTTCCATGGATTTTCTCCAATTACTGTCACTTGGCTGATTAATGGTGCTCGGGTGATCTGGAAAGAACCACTGACTGGAAAGAGCCACTGCCTGAAAATGGCCAATCTCAGATGCAAATGGGAAAGTCACAGTACAGCTGACTAACCTACTGAAGAAGGGTCTCGACCCGAAACGTCACCCATTCCTTCTCTCCAGAGATGCTGCCTGTCCCGCTGAGTTACTTCAGCTTTTTGTGTCTATCTTTGTTTTAAATCAGCATCTGTAGTTCTTTCTTACACATAACCTCCAACCTTGGGTGGTCCAGCTTGCTAAGATCTCCTGGGCTTACAATGTCGAATCTACTTTTGGATCCTTTTGCTAGTTACACTAAGATATGATCTTTGAGCCTATACATTGGAATCTTACTACGATAAATACAAGGTAGAAAGGTATCACCAAGTTTTATAACATCTGAAATATATTTGCACTTGCTTACATATTTGAAAGTTAAATGGTACATTTTACTTCGGAGTCACGTGAGTGACTATGTGAAGAACCCCGCCAGGACGCATGCGTGTCATATCGCTACACGCATTGCAACGAGTCACAGCAGGGGGAACGACGTTACCCTTAGCGGCAGAATTTGAAAGCCTGGAACAGCAGGTAAGGAGACTCTGCGTTCCTTCCACTTATCTTACAGGTGGAGACATGGACCAGATCCACGAAGGCTGCGAAAAAGCTGGCGGGGGAGAACCACGGAGTTGCGGGCAGCCAGCAGCACGCCAATCTCCCGAAATGGGAACAGCTGTGCCCGGCTTCGCTCCCCGTGGCCGGGCGGTAGAGCGAAGCAAAAAACTAACAGAGTCGTTGACTCCGATGAGTCCGACTCTGAATAGCCGCGAGCGGCCAGTGCCCATGAGCATTGGGGCAGGTTGGAGCGGCTTCAGGAGCAGCCGCGAGCGGCCAGTGCCCGTGCGCATTGGAGCCGGTTGGAACGGTTGGGAGCGGGGAACAAGAGCAGCCGCAACGGCCAGTGCCCATGAGCATTGGAGCCGGTTGGAGCGGCAGCAGGAACTGGAGCTGGAGCAACTTCAGGAGCAGCCACGACGGCCAGTGCCCGTGAGCATTGGAGCCAGTTGGAGCGGCTGCAGGAACTGGAGCAGCCGCGAGTGGCCAGTGCCCGAGAGCATTGGAGCCAGTTGGAGCGGCTGTTGGAGCAAGTACTCCAAAGTGACAGGCTCTGGGAGATGGAGACTAGTCACAGTGGGCAGCTAGTAATTCCTACAGCAGTACCTCTTGTAGGGCTGCACAGTGTTTCTCCCTCATCAGTGGGGAGTGCAGGGGGGTCAATTCTGGGCTGACCCTGAAGAGGGGTGCAGAACATACCCCTAGTGCGCATGGGGTGCAAGAAAACCTATTGGATATGGTGTCCCAGTTTACTCAACCCGACCAAACTGGTCAAAACCTGGAAACTAAAATAGCTGCAAGTATCAACTACTTGTCATTCAACCAGCTATAAGGACAGGCATTATTGGACACCACAGCAAGACACTTACCACCATGGAACTGCAAAACACTGAATGTTCCCATTCTCAACCAGTGTATTTGATAACATGTCCGAGCCTCAATCAGAGCCAGGGACTTGAAACTACAGAAAATTCTGAAAGTCCTAACAGCGGGAATTACGGTTTTCGCCCGCACAGTAAACAAAAAAGACATGACACAAGATCACCAGGATGCACTGGCTTTATTTTGCAACTACCAATACGAGTAAACAGCATTAGGAAGAAGTGCCATCCAACCGGCTTTAGACCTAATTTGCAAGCCTATGCAAACCTGGAACCTCCAAACCACCAATATTACTATTTGGAGGCAACTTATCAAAACAGGTAAAAGAACTTGACGAAGAGGGTAAAACCCTGGGGCTCATTAAAACAACGTCTAAAAACTACGTGGGCCAGAAAAAGCACCCCTACGCACCACCAGTCAGCCAAGACAAACTGGTGAAAGCTCAAAGGCCAGGAAAACTCAACATCGGTCTTTTTAGGCCATGACCCAGACCGGCCTTCCTGGGGAATGCGCTAACACTCAACACCGACCCAACTACAGATCCAGACACCGGCGCCTCAACGTCACGGAGGATGCCGAAAAAGTAACAAACCTAAGAATAGTAACCATGGAGGTAGGTGGGTCTGGTTCCTTACGAGGTTGGTGGGAGATTACAATTCTATCTGGATGCATGGAATAAATTAACTACCGACACTTATATTTTCAGAAGTATAGGGTTATACCATAGAACTTATACAAAAACATAATCCTCCAGTTCAGCATGTACCGAACCGAATGTTCATGCTTACAGGCAAAGAAAAATCAAGAGCGCATGCTGAACTACAGTGGCCATATAAAAAAGGAGTAATGGAGGAAACCCAACACGAATCACAGGAATTCGTGTCCAAAATCTTTATCATAAACAAGATGGTGGTTGCCGCATTATCATAGATTTGACTAATTTGAATACTTTCATACTACATATTCATTACTAGATGGAAACCTTTGTTACTGCTAAACAATTAATTTCCTGGGGTACTACATGGCAAGCATCAATTTAAAAGATGCTTACTATACAGTACCCATTAGAGGTGACCACAGATGTTATTTAACACAATGGATCATCTGGGGTTCACCCTTAACTCAGTTCACATGTCAGTGACTTTGCCGAAAGAAAAGGTTACAGCCTTAATGGAGGCTTGCAGCAAAATCATTGACATCACAAAACCATCCATCAGAATGGTAGCAAGAATAATTGGCATAATAGTGGCTGCTGTTTCCAGCCACACAAATCGGACCTTTACAATATCAAAAATTACAGAGGGCTAAAATATGAGCACTCAAAAGTTATGGTGGTCATTTTGACAGACCAATGAAGCTACCAACAGAGGCCATAATGGAACTAAAATGGTGGAAAGATAACATTAGGCATTGTTCCAATCCAAACATTATCAGCTACCCGTCTATGGAACTACAAACTGATGCCAGTGCACTTGGATGGGGTGCTACCAATTCCATCTCCAGCTGTGGGGGAGAGGGAATGCACATGAGGCATCATTATTACAAACACTGGGCATAAACTACCTGGGAATGTTAAGTGCATTCCATGGCCTTAAGTCATATTGTTCTGGGTTATATCACCAGCATGTTAGACTACAAATTGACAACACTGCCGTGGTAGCATATATCAACAATATGGGTGGAAACAAATCGACATTATGTGACAATCTGGCCAACACAATTTAACAATAGTGCATCCAGAAAGATATTTGGATATCAGCTACCTACTTACCAGGTAAACTAAATTTAGTGGCAGACAACAGGTCACGCAAATTCAATGAAAACACTGAATGGATGTTGGATAAAAATGGATTTGCTGAAATTACAGCATGGTATGGAACACCGGAAATCGACCTATTCGCATCCAGGCTCACACCAGTTATCGAATTATGTTCATGGGAGCCAGAACCTGGGGCAGTGGCAACAGATGGATTTTCGCTGCATTGGGGGATTGTTTATTTATGCATTCCCTCCTTTCTGCCTCATCAGTCGGGTATTTAGGAATATACAGCAAGTCTGATATTTTGACAGTACCCGATTGGCCTACTCAACCATGGGTCCCGGTGATACTCGACATGGTATTAGAACAATGCATCACCATCCATCATAGACCTAATTTACTGGTTCATCCCGCAACAAGGGGAAGTTACCCATGTCATAATTATATAAACCTATTATTTTGTAGAGTTTGAAAGCACCTCTACTACACCTGGGACTGACGGACCGAACAGTGGATATTATTTCAGCGGCCCACAGACAGTCCATCAAAAAACAGTACTTGGTGTCATCAAGAAATGGGAAGTACTGTCACAACAATAAACATCACCCACAGATCTATGAACATCCCGTCTGTTCTGGAATTCCTGGCAAGCCTCCATTACGATGAGAGGTTCAGTCATAGTGCCATCAACTGCGCCAGAAGTGCTCTGTCAACATACCTGTGGCAAGGAACAGAGTGGCATTCTGTTGGGACACACCCTGGTAACCAAACTCATGAGGGGCATTTTTAATGTTAATCCCCCAAGAACCAGGTACTCCCAAATATGGGATGTGAGCATTTTACTGACCATGTTAAGAAACTGGTCTCCAGCTACAGCTCTGTCCCTACATAAACTGACTTTGAAAACAGTCATGCTGATGGCCTTAGTCACGGCACATAGGGTCCAGTCACTACAGAAACTAAGGCTGGACAACTTGACTATTTCATCTGGAAATTTAACTTTTCACATCAATGAATTAGTCAAACAGGACAGACAGGGGTCAGCAGGCCTATTAACAGAATTCAGGGCCTACCCGACAGATAATCGTCTCTGTATTGTAACACACTTACTATTATAGATGGAATATACTAAGATCATCAGAGGGAAAGAAATGTCACTTTTAATCAGCCACAAACAGCCACTCAAAACAGTGACAGTCCAGGCCATCTCTAGATGGCTAAACCAGGTTTTAATAAAGGCTGGAGTAGACACTAGCATTTTTAAATCTCACTCCACCAGGGCTGCAGCTACATCGGCAGCTATGAAGTTGGATGTTCCTATGGACCAAATCCTCAAGACAGCAGGATGGTCAACGGAGAAAACTTTCCAATGATTTTATAACAAACCAGTCATTGAACCTGGAACATTTCCAGAAACAATTTTAAGTTCAGTAATATAATTTACCCCATAAATAGGGGCTATAATTTGGTGTTAATATATTTATCGTTGGGTTTTTCAATATCGTATTGATGTCTAATGATGTTAACACTATTCTCCCCATAATCAAGGCGGATGTGATGCATGGACTCGTTTCCACGGCATGAAATCACAGAGCTTTAAAATCTTCACGTAGTCACTCACGTGACTCCGAAGTAAAATAGTAAGATTAAACGAGAACTTACCAGTATGAAGTTTGATCGTTATTTTATGAGGAGTAACGTTGAGGGATTACGTGCCCTCCGCTCCCACCCTTGATCATATACTCAACTCTTCTCTAATCTTACTATGTTTAGTCATTACAGTTATCTGTGATTTCACACCACTGCTTTGAAGAATGACATGCATGCGTCCTGGCGGGGTTCTTCACGTAATTCCTCAACGTTACTCCTCATAAAATAACGATCAAACTTCAAACTGGTAAGTTCTCGTTTAATCTTACTATTAAGTATTATTTTAAAAATTGCAAAATGCATTTTAGATTTATGTAATTAGCGTAACAGGCAATGTTACTTAATACCTTTAATAATTCCAAATCTGTTGGAAGAGAAATTATGAATCCTATTTTACTTGGCTTGAAAGTGCAGAGCTGTTAGTTATGGTAAGATTGAGGAATCTCAAAATAATTCTCCTACCACAAGTCAATGAAGTAGCATGGATTCACGTAACAAGACATCTTAATTTTCATTGTTCACTAAGCTAACAAAACGTTGCAAGGAGAAATAAAAAAAAAACTTTTATCCATGTTGCAGGAACATGGAACTTGATAGATGATGCAACATTCAATATTTCCCTTTTCAAATTGATTAACACAGAACCAAAATGAATAGCCAGCTTCTGTTTTAATACTTTCAACAGCAAAATTATTTAGCTAACAGGTTAGAAAATGAGTGAGCTATACAAACTTCAGAAGGAATTATGACAAAGAGAAAGCAGTCTAATAAATCAGGACAGTGGCATTGTACTGGACTGACTATTTGAGTGGGTGCCATGGTGTGGTAATAGCAGGGACATCAATCTACTGACTATTGATGCTGCTGGATATCAGACAGATAGTTCATCTCAACAGTCATTGAATTGATCTTCTTTGGTTTAAAAATTATTCCTCATAAATTAGATGTGCATGCCATCTGTGGAACAATTAATTATTTCCATGATATTAATGTAAACACAGCACCCACAGACACAGAAAACCTAATCCATGAAATTAAGACAAAGTTGTTATAGCATCTTTTCTTGTCAACATGAAATTAACATTGCATCCAGATACCTGAGGAAACATTCTAATTCAGTGGAAGGACCATAAATTAGCATTACAGTCCACACCCGCAGTTGAGTTCCTATAGATCTGGTTTAGAAAGTATTCTGACGGGATTCATCTTAGCCTGTGTAGGAAGGAACTGCAGATGCTGGTTTACACCAAAGATAGACACAAAATGCTGGAGTAACTCAGCAGGTCAGGCAGCATCTTTGATTTAAAGGAATATGTGACGTTTCAGTTCGAGACATTTCTTCAGACAGTGCATCTCAGACTGTTTGGCAACTGCTCTGCTCTTGACTGGTTGAAGCCGCAGAGAGTGCTGAACACAGTCCAGTACATCACAAGCTAATTACTTCATTCATTAAGTCCAGCTTCCCAGTGTGTTGCATCAGATAGTTTGGAAGCATCACCAATGTTATCTGTTCACCTGGCTATTCTCTTTTCTCTCTTCTGTCTTCAACACGTGTTTTAAAGCTCGGACATCCAGATTTAAGAAAAGGATCTTCCCCACTGCTATCCAACTTCTAAACCAATCATCTCTTTCACCTTTCATTCCCATAGATGCTGTCATCCTCTACAATAATCCTCAATGCTGGTGCTCCGCAAGGATGCATTCTCAGCCCCCTTCTTTACTCTTTATACGCCCACGGCTCTGCAGCCAATTGCAAATCCAATTAAATTCATAAATTTGCAGACAACACCATAGTAGTGGGCCAAATAGTGATGATTTGGTGTACAGGAACGAGATTGAGAAGCTCAAGACAACAACCATTCTCTCAATGTCAGCAAGATAAAGGAGGTAGTGATCAACCCCAGAAAATGAATCGATACACATACATTAACACCACCAAAGTGGAGCTGGTTGGTAGCTTCAAGTTCCTTGTGGGATATATCACCAGCAAATTGTCCTGGGCTAGCCTTATGGAACCAATGGCCAAGAAAACACGCCAACACCTGCACTTCCTTAGAAGGCTTACAGAGTTCGGTATGTCCCCAACAATTCTCACCAACTTCTACAGATGTGCCCTAGAAAGGATTTTATCAGAATACATCACAGCATGGTTTGCGAACAACTCAATCGAAGATCGCAAGAAATTGCATAGAATTATGGACGCAGCCCAGACCATCATACAAACCGACCTCCCATCCATTGACTATATCTACACTTCACTCTCCCTCGGTAATGCCACCGGCATTATCAAGGACGAGTCTCACCCTGGTCATTCCTTCTTCTCCCCTCTCCCATCAGGCAAGAGGTACAGGTGTGAAAACGCATACTTCCAGATTCAGGGACAGTTTCTTCCCAGCTGTTATCAGGCAACTGAACCATCCTATCACCAACTAGAGAGCGGTCGTGATTTACTATCGACCTGAGTGTAGACCATTGGACTATCTTTAATCAAACTTTACTGGACTTTATCTTGCACTAAATATTATTCCCTTTGTCATGTATCTGTACACTGTGCATGGCTCGATTGTAATCATGTGTAGTCTTTCCGCTGACTGGTTAGCACGTAACAAAAAGCTTTTCTCTTAACCTCGATACACGAGATAATAAACTAAACTAAAATGTATTCTTATTCTTAATTCTGCCACGCTATTCCATTATTGTACTTTAATATTATTTTGCCCTACTCTGATTTGCACCCATTGCTGTATTTATCATTGTCATTGTCATTATCATGTGTACTGTTTACTTTGTGAGCTTCATGCAAGCAAGATATTTTATTGCACCCGGTGTACGTGACAAGAAGCTGATCTTCCTATCTGTACCTGGTGAAATTGTTTAATGTAATAAATGGGATATAACAAAAGATTTCTGTTATAAAATTTAAGGAATAAATTGATGAACATGCAGGTCCAATTTGCACAATGATAGCTTTGCTTTTTATCAATTACTTTATGCCTTGTAGGAAAAACAAAAGAATGTCTCAGGTTTGTTGACCTTAACTCTGTCAGAATTTCTGCCTCTTGTATCTCCCACAGGTCTACACACATATTCTGCCAGATGGAGAATGGAAGCTGCCACTTCTTTCTTCACCGTTACAGCCTGCAGGCTAAAGGCTGTTGTAACCTTATGAAATATTCATATGTGAATTAAACAGCTACCAAGTAACTTATCCTTGTTTAACCACCCATGGTCTGTAGTATCAGCTCTTTATTACTGACAAATCCAAGTTTAATTTTTTATTACACAATCTATCATCTTCAACTATCTCTAGGAAAAACATCTTATGTAGACGATATTAATTACTCTGAAATATTAAAAACTCCAAAAGTCTTTGTAGCTTGAACATATTCTGAATTTATTAAACAAAACTAGGTTTAGATATAAAAATAATTACTTGCCAAGGAAAATGTATACTTTTATACTTTTTTTTCTGAGGTTACAGAACAGAAATAATGTCGAAATAGAATGAGTATTGTTAAGTATAATTGGGAAGTTTGGCACAGAATTGACCTGTCATTTTGTTTCTTAGTTTGCAAATGATGCGTTTAGACCTAAGCAAAAAATAATAGTATGGCTGGAAATTAAATAATGAAATGATATCCACCTGAAATGTAAACTTTTTCTCTCTCTAGGCATGCTCAGTAATTACAGCATTTTCTGTTTATTTTTAATATTGAAAATTATTTGAGTAATGAGATTATTTTATCTGTGAAATATTAATTCCACGTGAAAAATATTAAAGATACCCTTTACTCTTTTTGTGATAGAAATCAGTCCCGACCAAAAACATCATCTATCCATGTCCTCCAGAGAAGATGCTTGACCTGCTGAGTTACTCCAGCTCTTTATAAACCTTTTGTATGTCTTCAGGGTGGCACAGTGGCGCAGTGGTATTACAGTGCCCAAAACCGGGTTCGATCCTGACTACGGGTGCCTGTCTTTACGGAGTTTGTATGTTCTCCCCGTGACCTGTGTGGATCGTCGGCATCCTCCCACACTCCAAAGATCTACAGGTTTGGAAGTTAATTGGCTTGCTATACATTTAAATTGTCCCTAGTGTGTGTAGGATAGTGTTAATGTGTGGGGATAGCGTCAGTGTGGACTCTGTGGGCCGAATGACCTGTTTCCGAGCTGCAAACTAATGGGACAAAAGGCTGAAAAATGCCCTGGTCTTTTTAAAGTTCTAAACTAGATGACTCCGTAACAGCACAATCACTGGTATGATCATCAAAATTCTCCTGCTTTTGGAAGGAACTTTTAGATAGAAAACATTATATCACTGTTCAAGAAACAAAGGAGGGGGGAATGTGGAATTGCAAGTCAACTAACAACATCATTTGATGGGGAAGCAATGGATTCCATTTTTAGGGGAATTAATGCAGAAATACCAAGAATGGTCAAAGTCAACATGTTTTTGTGTAAGAGGTATCATGTTAACAAAAGCATCTTCAAGGATGGAACTTGTTGGATGGTAACAGTGAAAACCATGTATTTGGATTCACAAAAGATATTTGATAACCTAAAAGGTGAATTCACAATATAAGGACTCAAGGGACGAAGGGTTATGTAACGATGCATTATAGATTGCCAGATTAAAAGTACAAAGCAGGAATAGTCAGACCATTTTCAAGTTGGCAGGTTGTAACTGTCAGATGGTTGCTTCTAATCAGCACTGTGGCTATAGCTGTTTATGATCATGAGTAATGTGTAAGTTTTACATTTATATTTTAACATGACGGAGAAGAAGGTAATTTGGCCCATTTAGTCTAGGCAAGCTCTCAGATTATTTTCCTATAATTTAATCTCTCTTGAACATGCATCAACCACCCTGATTCTCCTAGCAGGCATCATTCTAGGGGTATTTAACACTGGCCATTTGACCTACAATTATATCTTTGGGATGTGAGAGGAAACCGGAATACCATACATTGGCAGGGTGAATGTCCAATTTCCTCAAGGATACCAGTGATGATCAGGGATGAACTTGGGTTGGTGGAGTCACGCAGTAGCAGCACTAACTGCTGCATGAATGTGATGTCCGACTGTATTAAAAAAGAAAGGATGACACAGAAAAGGTGGGGATGTGAGTTATGAAGAGCACACAAGGAATCTGCCAATGGGTATTGACAGTTAGGAAGCCGAGGTGGTAATGAGTGGAGCAGTGAGGGGCAGTGAAAGGACAATGAGAAGAAGTGAGGGACAATGAGGTGGACGATAGAGCCAGTGAGAGGTCAGTGAGACGGCACTCAGAGGACAGGGAGGAACGATAGGTGGGGTGTGCAAAGAGGGATGTGAGGCCAGTGACGGTGCAGTGAAAGGGCAGTGAGGGATTGTGAGGAGAAGTAAGAGAGAATGTGAGGGTTGCAGAGGAGAGTGGGAGGTCAGTGAGAGGTCACTGAGGGCAAGTCGGAGGGCAGTGTGCTGAAAGTAAATAGTATATTTCAACTGAATTTAGTGGAGCAATGAGGAGAGAGTGAGTGAAACAGTGAGGGGCAGTGAAAGAGCAAAATTGGAGCAATAAAGAGATAATTGTGCAGAGATAAATGAACATTGAGAACTGGGGATTTCAAAACTTTTCAAAAGCAATATTTTTTTTGTTGATGGTCCTTGAAAATGGCTTAAAATTTAAGTCTAACCCTCTTCACAAAAAAGATGCACACCTCAGCCATCGAATTTTAAAACTGGAGTGGTTGTGATCAGTTGAAGGGTGGCACGGTGGTGCAGTGGTAAGGTTTCTGCCTTACAACTCCAGAGACCTGTGTACGATCCTGACCTCGGGTGCTGTCTGTACGGAGTTTGTATGGTCTTCCCATGACCTGTGTGAGTTTTCTCCGGGTGCTCCAGTTTCCTGCAACACTCCAAAGACGTACAAGTTTGTAGGTTAATTGGCTTTGGTAAACATTGTAAATTGTCCCTCCTGTGTTGGATAGTGCTAGTGCATAGAGATCGCTGGTCGGCATGGGCTCGGTGGGACAAAGGGCCTGTTTCCATGCTGAATCTCTACAACTAAACTAAAAAGAAGCTGATTTAAGTAAATATGAGTGAGGGGTGAGGAGTGAGGGATGCTAGGTGATATATGAAAGGTTTGGATAATTCCCAGTTTATATAAGGTACACAGTGGTGGCCAAAGCCGTCAAGATGAGGAATACCACGCTGTGGATGTTGACTCGAGCAGCAAATGAGCAAAGGCAGCATTATTATTGGGCAATGTTCCAGATGTGATTTCAAGCTCAACTCAAGGTCGGACGTGACACTGTTTCATCAGTTTAATTCAATCTCAGGCACCTGTCAAAGATGTAAATGAAATCAGCAACTGCAAGAAGAGATTTTGTATTGGGGAAGAAGCACTGCTCTTGCCAATAGTCAGTTTAAAGGTCATCCAGTACTGAATATCAGGCAAACAGTTTCATATGACAAAGTCAAATAAGGGTTGGGAGAGTTGGTGTGGGAGTCCACCGGGCTTCAACACTGGACATGTTTAAAGAGGGACTATATTTTTGGGTCATTTCATCAACGAGCCACATATAGAGAACAATAGAATGACATCATGGAGATAATAAAGGTTTTGCTGGAGGTTGGAGCAAGATAGCAAAATAAGCATTTTATTGATTCTGGTTCAATAAAGAATTGACTGGGTGGGTGCAGTCATTTTTAACACAGTGGAGGGACTGGAAAAGAAGGATGTGGTCAACATTTGAAAGACTACATGCAGGTTGTGAAGGGTAAAAAGATCTTTGCTGTGGCTTTAATTTTGACCAGATCATATGGGCACTACGGAAACCATACGGGTAAAGTAAAAAATACAGTGCATTTGGAAGATGTTGGCTGATTAAAAAACTCTGTGAAAGAATGGCATAGTGATTTGGAAGGATGTGGAATTTGTGTATTTTTAAGGAAAGGGGTGTAATGGCAAATTCAAAAGTGAGAGGGGCTGTATGTTGGGTGAGAGAATGTTTAATTGATCAGTTAACATTAATCTACAACGGGAGATTGGGTGGACAGAGATTTAGAGGAAATTGGGCGAAGGGATCAGGCACTGGCTCACATGGTCAGGGTGCAGCAAAAGAGGGTTTGAGAAAAGAACCAACAGAGAATGAGAGTTCAAGATAGAGAATACAGACTAGAATGGCAGAGTAGATTTGATGGGCTGAATTACCCAATTCTGCTCCTATCACTTACAACAAAATTGGGCGGCACGTCAGCGCAGCGGGATGGTTGCTGCCTTACAGCGGCAGAGATCCGGGTTTGATCCTGACTATGGGTGCTGTCTGTATGGATTCGACAACTTGAATGCCCTGGAGAGGAATGAGACTACAAAAAAGTAGTAAACACTGCCCAGTCCATCATCGGCTCTGACCTTCCTTCCATCGAGGGGATTTATCGAAGTTGCTGCCTCAAAAAGGCTGGCAGTATCATCAAAGACCCACACCATCCTGGCCACACACTCATCTCCCTGCTACCTTCAGGTAGAAGGTACAGGAGCCTGAAGACTGCAACAACCAGGTTCAGGAATAGCTACTTCCCCACAGCCATAAGGCTATTAAACCTGGCTCGGACAAAACTCTGAACATTAATAATCCATTATCTGTCATTTTGCACTTTATCAGTTTATTTATTCATGTGTTTTGTAGTCAATGCCTATTATGTTCTGTGTGCTGAAGGGAAGCAAGAGTTTCATTGTCATATCAGGGACACATGACAATAAACTTGAACTTGAACTTGAACTTGAGATTGTGTGTTCTCCCCGTGACCTGCATTGGTTTTCTCCAGGTGCTCCGGCTTCCTCCCATGCTCCAAAGACGTACAGGTTTGTAGGTTAATTCGCTTCAGTTAAATTAGAAATTGTCCCTAGTGTGTAGGATAGTGTTAGTGAGCAGGGATTGTTGGTCAGCGCAGACTCGGTGGGCTGTAGGGCCAGTTTGCACGCTGTATCTACAAAACTAAAATTAAATTGTTTGATCTTCTGAACCTTTTCTAGCTCTGATGTATTCCATGTGAATTCTGATGAAATCCTAGTTTTTATATGCTTCGAACTGCCTATAATTAAGGATATTGCCGAGATATTTAAGATTTTTTAAACTACCATACTTACTACCTTAGATCAGTAACACAAGCAAACTCTTTTACTTTTCTCTTTAGCTTCATTATTTCACTCTGTCATGGACTTATCCTGGTTCACACTTTAAATTAATCTCTCACTTTGCCTATCACTTTAATTAAGAAAGTATAAAATCTATTGGAAAACATATTGCCACTTGTGTGTGCCTGACACACCTGAATAGTTAGTGCATTAAAAAGACACATTTAGAAGTTTGTGCTGGAATTAATTCTAATGTTGAGTGTCATAAATGGTATGGTGAGATCTATGAATGTGTGTGTGTGTACTATGCAATACACATACACATACAGTATATATATCCATGCACGCACACAAACACATATATATATACTGGGCAATATCAGTTTGATTTGAGTGCCCGCGTATGAGGAGAGATACGCGCTAAAATTAGGAATTTGAGAACGAGTCTATATTTGCAAAGCCAAATTTCCAAATACAGAATTTCATATTGAAGTTCTGCCAGTAAGGTGGAATTCGAATTCCTGTATATAGAACTTCGGAGTTGGTGCATGTCCCATGATCGATTCCGAATGGCGACTGATCAACAGTGAATAGTAACCCTATAGTCGATTGTTGACTAGTTCCTGATAGCGAATGGTACCTGAGAGACGGGAACCTGCTTACTTGATGTAAAGTCATCCGAATAGCGAAGGGTACCCCTAATTCTGTCGAACTTAGAGAGGAGGGATAGAGGTCCCACTTAGTCTTAGCAGAGGGATAGTAACATTTGGTAGGAAAAGTAGTCATTTAAGGGGTAGTACCCCTCAGCAAAGCATAAAATAGGAAGAGGAAAATCTTCAGTATCAGAGGGAAAGGTTCACTGAATGATAACAGCATGACGCGGTATCGAGATCGCGTGTTCGTGAACCGTGCGATAGTGCTTTAAATCATTTTGTAAATTGTAAAAATCTAACTTTTCCTATTGTCATAGGAACTGGATTGTGTAAATATTCTGAGTATGTACATAAACTTAGAGTGTATTAAGAATTAGAAGTTAAGATTTAGATTGTGTTAAGTCCGCAGACCATTATTTATGTTGCTATTTGTGTGAGTGATTACGGATTTAGATACTTGAAGTAAGAGTGTGTTTGAGTTAAATATTTGTGTTTGTTTAGATCGTAGTATTGTGAGAATCTGAGTCGTGGTTCGATCAGGGCTTGTACTCTTTCAATCGTTGCGTCGGGGGAGGAGTCATTCCGCTGATCAAATGTGCCACGAGGAGGATTTCATATAGTGAGTGATTTATAATCAACGAATGTTTGTAGTTTATTTAGGAGTGTGGTTGTGCCCAATAGTAATAGGTAGCGTGTTATCCAGCTTGTGTACAGTATTACTTACGTGTCTGAAGATCATTTTGGGGTGTTTCGATTGAGGATTAATGGAGAGCAAGAACGTGTTTGACTGTGTTTGGATGTGTTTGATTGTTCCCTGGAGTACTCTGATTCTTGAATGACTGGGGATTAAGAAAGATTAGTAAGGTTGAAAGGTTGTGGACGTGGGAGATAGGAGAAGAATTTGAAGAGGGGAATAGGATTGGTGGAGTAAAGGAGTAACGAGTTGCAAGGCTCTGAATGTTTTGAACCATTAGCCATTGTCTAGGAGCGAGCTTGGTAAATTTAGGAATCAAAAGGAAGGGTTTAGGAATTCTGTTCGGGGTGTTCAGAACCATGGGGAATAATATAGATAGGGATGTGACAGAAGAGGAAAAGAGCCCGTTGCAACTAATTTGTAATGAGCCCTCACAAAGCAGAGAAATTAAGATATTTATCAGGAGCGTTAAATAAGAAATTAGGAAATAGGTTATGGCCGCCGGAGGGAATTAGAACAGTAAAAGGGATAAAATACATGGAACGGATCATTTGACAGCATAGTAACAACGAAGGTGCAAAAGAATTAATCAGGTTATGGAGAAAATATTTTGAGGAATGGAAGACGAATAAGGAGGTTAAGAGAATGACTAGTTGGGGAAAAGCGATCGCTAAACTTGGAATAGAACTAAAAGAAGGTAAAGTAGATCGACCTCCAGGCAATGGGAAGGACAGGTGGAGATGAATGGAAACACTTAGAACAAGGGAAAGGTGGATCTCCTGGAAGAAAATTATTCTCTGTAAAATAAAATTATGGCCTCTATTGGTAGCTTCATTGGTCTGTCAAAATGGCCACCATTAATTTTGAGTGCTCTTATTTTTGCTCTCTGTAAATTTCGATAGTGTAAAGGTCCGAATTGTGTGGCTGGAAATGCAGCCACTATCTTCCAAATTATTCTAGCTACCAGTCAAATGGATGGTTTGGTGATGTCAATGATTTCGCTACAAGCCTCTATTAAGGCTGTAACCTTTTATTTCGGCAAAGTCACTGACATGAGAACTGAGTTAATGGTGAACCCCACATAATCCATTTTTGTTGAAGGCGTTAATTTAGACTTAACTGGATGGATGATAAACCCCAGTTTTTCAAACAATTGTTTTGTGGCTGTTACCGCTTGTTTAGCCAATTCCAAAGTTTTGCCAACAATAAGTATGTCATCTAGATATGCCATTACCATGTGTTTTTGGATCCGCAGTAACGCTAGGGCTGGTTTCAAAATTTTTGTGAACAGCCTGGGGACTCATGTTAGTCCATTAGGTAGTGCCCTGTATTTCCAATGCTGACCAATCCAGTTGAATTTTAAATAACATCTGTGGTCACCTCTTGTGGGTACTGTATAGTAAGCATCTTTTAAATCGATGCTTGCCATGTAGTGCCTTCGGAAATCAATTGCTTAGCTGTAACAAAGGTTTCCATCTTGAAATGAATATATTGTACAAAGGTATTCAAAGTAGTCAAATCGATGATGATGCGGCAACCACCATCTTTCTTGTTTTTTATAAAGATGTTGGACACGAATTTCTGTGATTCGTGTTGGGTTTTCTCAATTACTCCTTTTTTTTATAGCCGTTATAATTCAGCATGTGCTTTAGATTTTTCTATGCCTGTGAGCACGAACATTTGGTTCGGTACATGCTGAACTGGAGGGTTATGTTTTTGTATAAATTCTATGGTATAACCCTGGATACTGCTTAGAATATAAGTGTCGGAAGTTAACTTATTCCATGCATCCAAATAATATCGTAATCTCCCACCAACTTCCATGCTTCCTTTAATTTATAAGGAACCAGACCCACCTACCTCCATGGTTACCAGTGGTCGGTGTGTTACTTCTTCGGCATCCTCCGTGGACGATGAGGCGCCGTTGTCTGGGTCTGTAATTGGGTTGGTGTTGAGGGCTTGCGCATTTTCCAGGAAGGTCGGTCTGGGCCATGGCCTAAAAAAGACCAATATTGGGTGTTCCTGGTTTTTGCGCTTTCTCCAGTTTGTCTTGGCCAACTGGTGGGTGCGTAGGGGTGATGTTTATGGCCGTAGTAGCTTTTGGATGCTTTTTTTATGAGCCCCAGGGTTTTCGCCTCTTCGTCAAGTTCTTTGACATGTTTTGATAAATCCCCTCCAAATAGTAGTATTGATGGTTTGGAGGTTCCAGGTTTGCAGAGGCCTGCAAATTTGGGGTGTAGAGCCGGTTGGATAGCACTTTTCCTAATATTGTTTAACTCGTATTGTGAGTTGCAGAGTAAAGCCAGTGCATCTTGGTGGTCTAGGGTCATGTTTTGCTCATTCAATATGCGGGCAAAAGCCGTAATTCCTGCTGTTAGGACTTTTAGGACTTTCGGTATTTTTAAGTCCCTGGTTCTAATTGATGCCCCGACATGTTTCCAGATGCACTGTTTGACACTGGGAACATTTAGCAACTTGCAGTTCCCTGGTGGTAAGTGTCGTGCCGTGGTGTCTGATAATGCCTGTCCCTGTAGTTGGTTAAAAGACATGTAGTCAATGCTTGCCGCTATTTTCGGCTCCAGGTTTGGGCCAGTTTGGTCGGGTTGGATAAACTGGGACACCATATCCAACGTGTTTTCTTTCACCCCAGGCATACTAGGGGTATGTTGATCACTCCCCTCTTTAGGGTCAGCCCAGAATTGACCCTCCATGCTCCCCTCTGATGAGGGAGAAACACTGTGCAGCCCCACAAGAGGCTGCTGTGGGGCTTACTAACTGCCCACTGTGGCTAGTCTCCATCTCCCGGAGCCTGCCACTTTGGAGTATTTCCTCCAGCAGCCGCTCCAACCGGCTTCAATGCTCACGGGCACTGGCCGCTCGCGGCTGCTCCTGTTCCCCCAGCCGCTCCAACCGGCCCCAATGCTCACGGGCTCTGGCTGCTCGCGGCTGTTCCACTGATCCTGCAGCCGCTCCAACCGGCTCCAATGCTCATGGGCACTGGCCGTCGCGGCTGCTCTTGTTCCCCGCTCCCAGCCGCTCCAACTGGCTCCAATGCGCACGGGCACTGGCCGCTCGTGGCTGCACCTGAAGCCGCTCCAACCGGCCCCAATGCGCACGGGCACTGGCCGCTCGTGGCTATTCAGGGTCGGACTCATCGGAGTCAACGACTCTGTTAGTTTTTTGCTTCGCTCTACCGCCCGGCCGTGGCCGGTGCGGGAGCGAAGTCGGGCACAGCTGTTCCCATTTCGGGAGATTGGCGTGCCGTTGGCTGCTGCTGCTGGCTGCCCACAACTCCGCGGTTCTCCCCCGCCAGCTTTTTCGCAGCCTTCGTGGATCTGGTCCATGTCTCCACCTGTAAGGTAAGTGGAAGGAACGCAGAGTCTCCTTACCTGCTGTTCCCGGCTTTCAAATTCTGCCGCTAAGGGAACGTCGTTCCCCCTGCTGTGACTCGTTGCAATGCGTGTAGCGATATGTCACACATGCGTCCTGGCGGGGTTCTTCACGTAGTCACTCACGTGACTCCGAAGTAAAATCCAGTATTTCTCTGCAAGCCACTTCAAGGCCCTAAGTGAAATAAACAAGCAGTTGTAAAGATTATTAAACCTGTGTCCTGTTATTTTGTTGCCAGGACCAGAAAATACATGCATTTAGCTCTTCTCAGATGACAAAATTAGAAATCTAAGAAAAATATAGTGAGAAATGTTTCCTTTTCACATTTCATGGAATAATTGAACCAAAATATATGTCTCCATGTGCATACATGCATAAGGTCATAAGGGATAGGAGTAGAATTAGGCCATTCGGCCCATCAAGTCTACTCCGCCATTCAATCATGATCTATCTCTCCTTCCTGATCCCATTCTCCTGTCTTCTCCCCATAACCCCTAACACCTGTACTAATCAACAATCTATCTATCTTTGCCTTACAAGTATCCATTGGTGGCCTCCACAGGCATCTGTGGCAAAGAATACCACAGATTCACCACACTTTCATTCCTTCCTAAAGGTACGTCCTTTAATTCTGAGGCTATGATCTCTAGTCCTAGACTCTCCCACTAGCGGAAACATCCTCTCCACATCCACTCTATCCAAGACTTTCACTATTTGATACGTTTCCATTAGGTCCCCCCCCCCCCCCCCCCCCCCCATCATTCTTCTAATTTCCAGCGAGTGCAGGCCCAGTGCCATCAAATGCTCATCATTTATCTGTGTGTGATGACTCATGTATATTTTCCTAAGATCTGAAGGATGCAACACAGTGGCTGTCAAGACACAAGGGGGACAAGAGATACAGACATCAAATGATGCAGACCCTCCACCAGGTTCACAGTATCAAACCTACTGCTCCCATTTAATAATTGAGTACGTTGGGGAAATGGACCATAAGATGAGGGTAAACAAATCAACTACGTTTCTCTGAGAAATTATTACATTATATAAAGTTATTTGAATCCATTATTGTGCAGTACATTTTAGAATGTTCCTCTGATCATGGTAAATTCTCCAAATGTCAGCATTGCAAAATAAATGTTTGATTAATCTATATTTATTCAATAAATTCATATGGTGGATATATTTATTCTACACTTAATAACTTTTTTAAATTAAAGTAATCAGAGAAAATTATCTTTAATTATCAGTGTAATATCTCTCAGACAAAAATGTGAAATATCCCGTCTCCAAATATGACAAATGTAAAAGAGAAATTACTCAAGTCTCTTCAGTGTTAAAGCTGTTGTGTGGAATGTGTCTTTAGCCAATGCTTTGTATAAATGTAAATACTTGTTTCTATGCTTATTCATATCCACTGCCAATGAAAGGAGTGGAGGAAGCTAACTTGGCCAGTGTTAATAAATATAACCAACAAAATGAGTAGCAACTCTGCACTAATCAAGATTAACAGTGGGACTGATTATACAACCAAAAGATAAATGATACAATTTAACTCCAAACAAGTCAAGCATAATAAAATCCATCAAAGATAATGGGACCTTAGTTTCCTTGGCTGCCTCAGTTGATGAAAGTAAAATTAAGTAGACCTTGCCGAACACTAAACAGTACTCCTTACTGATTTTCCACATGCGCCTCATATATTACATAATACTACATTGATTTAACCTTTCTTGTGACTTATCAATGTTATATTCACTGAGAAAAACATTTTTATTCAGTGTTTACTTAAAGTACTGTCAGACAAATAACACAATTGGCAATCAATAGCGTCTTCTAAAAATTATTATAGTCACTTAATTTCATGATTCAAATAAATTGTTTTATTAGAAAAATATCTACAAATATTTCTGAGGAAAATTGCAATTAATTGAGAAAATGCAGGTAAAGTTAATAATATCACCACCAGGCGGCGCCGCAGTGGCTGCCTCGCCAGCAGTCTGTCTCGTCCTTTTCCTTATTTGTTGTTTTATAGTATGTGTTAAATGTATGTTTTAGTGTTCTATAGCTTGTTTTATGTTAGGGGTGGAGGGGGTGGGAAACTCTTTTAAATCTCTTACCTCGACAGAGATGAGACTTTTTCCGTATTGTATCTCCATCTGCACTATGGCCTAACATCGTGGAATTGGCAGCCTCTTTCTGAGGACTGCCTTTGGGAGCTCCAACAGCGGGAGCCTGCGGGACTTCACATCATGGAGCTGGCGGTCCCTGTCAGGGATCGACCTCGGAATCTCCAACCGCAGGAGCCTGTGAACTTTAACATGGTGGAACTCGCGTTCCCCGGTTAGGGACCGACTTCGGGAACGGCAAGACGCAGGAGGTTCGACCACCCCGATCGTGGGAGCTTTGACCGACCTGACGTGGGGGCTTCGAACCTGGCTGCGGGAACTTCTATCGCTCAACTGCGGATGGTTCGACTGCCCCGACCGCGGGAGAATAAAGAGGGAAGAAGATTTGACTGTAATGCCTTCCATCACAGAGAGGAATGTGGAATCCACTGTGGTGGATGTTTATGTTAACTTTTATGTAGTTGTGTGTCTTGTTGCTTTTTTTTGTATGGCTGTATGGTAAATCAAATTTCACCAATATTCGGCCAATGTGATTACTCAGCTAAATTGATCAGTGTGAAAAACATATTATTTTTGTCAGCTTTTTAAAAGGTTTGGCAATTAGCCAAAAACAATATATATATATTCATTTATTTTGTAAGTATGTCATTGAAAGTTACTAAAATTGAAAATGGATATATGTTAGATCTACCTTTGGGGTATAAAATAGATGAAGGTCTATAATTAGCCATTTGATCGCCTGGCCACTCCCTGCCCACTCACCCAAAGAAATTGGGTTTCACATCTAAACTTGTAATTCAATAATTCATTGATACTTTATTGCCGCATGTACCTAGGTACAGTGAAATGCTTTGTTTAAGAAGGAATTGCAGATGCTGGAGAATCGAAGGTTACACAAAAAAGCTGGAGAAACTCAGCGGGTGCAGCAGCATCTATGGAGCGAAGGAAATAGGCAACGTTTCGGCCCAAAATATTGCCTATTTCCTTCGCTCCATAGATGCTGCTGCACCCTCTGAGTTTCTCCAGCTTTTTTGTGTAACAGTGAAATGCTTTGTTTTGCATATATTGCAACAAATCATACAGCAGATTGGGCAGTACACAAGAGTACACATAGAAGTAGCAGTACACTACTCACCTGGGCAGTACACAAGAGTCACCACTTTTCTGTCGCCGACAAAGAGCCTGCTTTTAGTCAGTGCTAGGTACTGCTTAAGGTATATTGAACCAGATCACCCTGAACATGCCTCACTGCTGCCAGATAACTTCTGCCTGAATCACCATGGGCCAACTGGTTTAGTGGTAGATAATCGATCATGTTGACCCACTGTACATGGAGTGAGAGGATGAGGTAATTAACCGTCAGATGAATACATTTTTAAATGACAATTAAAATGAATGCAAATTATAGAATAAATCTAATTATTTAAAAAACTTAAAAATATCAAGATAATTAAAACATTTAGTTTTATGTTTTAAATAATATCAAAATAAAATAATTAATACAAATATTACTGGCAAATGCTTCCTCCACAGTCTGAGAATTCCCATTGAAATTAATGGGATTCCCAGTCCCAGGCTGTAGAATTTCACCAAAAAAAGAGGACGTTTCTTGTGGAGGTGGAATTAACATCAATTTTTTACCCGGACATCTAGATGCAGCCCGGAACTCAACAGCCACATTGTGTGCATGCAGGATGCAAATAACTTCACTTTATGCTTTCAGTTATTCCAATATAGATCTCAACAAGTGTTATGGTTAAAAAAATGGTGATCCAAATTATAGCATTTACAGTGTTAAAATGCCCCAAGCTAAAAAGAGCCAATTGATGTTTTGGCACTATATTATATTATAATATAGCAATTGTTTCAGTTAATTTCAGCACAGCTCATAAACCTCAGGTGTAGGTGTAGATTAGGTTCATTATTGTCATGTGTACCAATGTACAATGAAAAGCTTTGCTTTACATGCTATCCAATCAGCCTGGATAATACTGTATATAATTACAATCAAATCAAACAAGTACAACAAAAAGAGCAAAGGGGAAATTTCAGAGTGCAGAATATAGTTGTCAACATTGTGGGGCATAGACGAAGTCCAATGTCCAATGTCCACAATGGGGTAGAGGTGTATCGGGCAGAACACTAGCATGAGGAAGGACCATTCAGAAGCCAGATAACAGAGGAGGAGAAACTGTTCCTTGGTCTAGCTTTCAAGCTTCTGTACCTTCTGCTGGATGGGAGCAAGAAGAAGAAATGACCAGGATAGACTAGTCTTTGATTATGTAGGATAAATGTTAAATGAATTGGAGTTAAGTATTACCCTGCCCCGCTGGCATTATGGCACCATGCCACAACAGCAGAGCAGAGACCTGGGTTTAATCCTGACTACGGGTGCTGTCTGTATGGAGTTTGTACATTCTCACTGTGACCACATGGGTTTTCTCCGGGTGCTCCGGTTTTCTCTCACACTGCAAAGACGTACATGTTTGTAAGTTAATTGGCTTCAGTAAAATTGTAAATTGTCTCTAGAATAGTGTTAGTGTATGGGGTGATCGCTGGTTGGCATGGACTCGGTGGGCCAAAGAGCCTGTTTCCACACTGTATCTCTAAAGTCTATAAATGATGAAGCAAAAGTCAACATCAAAGCCCCATACTGCCCAAGATTCAGCTCCTAGATATTTACAGCAAGTTCGAAGAAGCTGTTCATAAATGATGTATTAGATGTCAGAAAACTTGCTAAGCTTGTTCAAATCACCTTAATATTTACGACAGTATTAATATTGAAATCTTGTGCTCTCATGTTCAAATTTGTTTCTACATACTAACAAACTAACCAAGTTTCAAATTAATTTCAAATTTCTAATACTGGCACCCATTTGCTTAGAACCATTGTCTTAGAAATTCTTAAAATGAATGGCCCCAGGCTTCCACATAATAAGATCAGTTTTTTTTGACATAATTTAATAAGAAATCAACATAACCAGCACAACAAAAATGATAAAATTGCAAGTGTAAATTACATTTAATATCAGTGAAGCACAGTCTTCTGCAAGAATACTAAAACCACCATTTACAGCATTGGCTTTACTCCCATTCTCCACCGCAGGTGAAATGGTGAGTCCATTTAAGAGCTATGGGAGTTTCAGCTAACTGTACTCATTACTGATCTTTCAATACACTCTAAAAAATAAATGAGTTATTTTCAATGCAGACAATAACAGAAAAGTGTTTAAAGGCTTTGGAATATAATTATTTCTAATTAATTAATTACTGTATCTCAGGTGATAAAAAGGCACTGTGGTTAAAAAAAAAGCCCTACTTCAGTGATAACCCCACTTGCAAGATGTTTTAAACAAAATGCACATAGTTTAATTACTCAAAAATGTTGTTTTGGTGTGTGAAGAAGGGAACATTTTAAAAATTGAATGTATTAAAAAATCTTTCCATTTGCATTGATTGAGATTATCATTTAGTTACAGATGGCATAACTATCTCAGATAATATAGTTTTTGAAGTTTATTATTTTCCAGAAAAGTGCATTTTATTGCAGCATTTATTTATTTTGAATTGACCAAGCTAACTTACTTTGTGAGAACTATTGCTGCCCTTGATGTTGACACTGACAAAACAGGTAAAACAGAAAATATCAGCATAAAAGCACATGCATAATAATATTTCATAAAAGTAGAATGTACTGTCTTGACTGAAATGGGCCCTTGGGCCCACTGTGTCCATGCCGGCGTTTTTGACCATCTATACCAATCCCATTTTCCTACATTATGTTGGATACTTCCATGATTTCCTCCAGAAAGTGCCTGTCTAAATGTCTCTTATGCATAGTCTGGTTATGTTCGAGTAGACCACAAATAGCAAACTATGGAAAAAAAAATAGAGAAACTTTTGTTTAACATAAAGTGTTATATTTTGAAGTTGAATGTGGCTGTATATTTGTTTTATTTTCTATGACTTTATTCTCCCTCAGCCAATTTTTTACATTTATTTTGAACCAATTTGCCATGACCACTCTGCAACTTAGGTGCAAATTTTTCATAACATAAACATATCTCTAACAATTGGTATTTGCAGAATTTACATCCAGTGGCATATTAAAAATGTCTGCAGAAATTCAATCAAATCACACAATGCAAAGTTAATGCTGATTTTGAAAGTAAGATGTAAACTAGAATAGTTTGTTTTAAGCAGAAGAGAATAAATTAAAGGCTTTTTAAAAAGTTATGACCATGACATTGGGATGCACGCCTTGTGCCAATTTGCTTGCACTCTATATCTTGAATCATAAATATGCAGTTTAGCAATCTGGGTAACTTGAAATCTATATGGCAGAATTACCCTTGTAAGGTAATTAATTAAATTAATCCTCATACAATACTGATTGGACTTTCACCTCACCAAATAGCATTATATTGATTCAGCCAATGACATGATATGTCTACATATTTGCCAACAGTCATTTAGTTACAGGAAGAAGCCCAACACCCCACTCTATCAATGTTTTTTATAAGCGAATGAGCAGGATTAGACATTTTTGGAGAGAACTACAATATTTTTTAGCGATCAGTTAAGCGGTCACTGGAACTTTACAGTACCATTGCCATGGGACAAGTGAGTCCATTCTGTTCAGAAATTGTAATTCAATAATATTGGGCTTCCAACATGGCAAGCAGAAAGAAGGAGAAGGAGGAACTCTTGCCAGCATGGGAAGGACCTATCGAACATAAGAAATAAAAGCATGAACATGGTTTAAGACTTGTTTTCAAATTTATTTATACTAATGCCTTATTTTTGCAAAGGATGTTTCTTTTTATTCCTTGTATAATTTGTATATCATTTATGCTTTGGGGTGTTTCCTGAGTCTCTGTGCCTGTGATGTAGCAAGATTCTCATGGTACCTGTACCTCCCAGTACTTGTGCAGATGACTCTAAACAAGCCTAACCTGAAATAACGGCATTCTCATTGTCCATATTTGCAAACACGAAGGAGATATCAAAGGTCATCAGCTTCCTTAATTGGGACCAGTCTCCTTAATCGAGACCAAAAGCAAGTAAGATTTTCATTGTTCAATTTCTTGACTCTTGACTCTCTCTCTTGACTCTCTCTTTCTAAACGTTGGGAGACAAGTAAACTGTGATAAGTATAACGCATTCTGACACAGGAAGAGTCATTGCCAAAAACCCTCCCCATCTGCTTTATCCCAATGACCAACAAACCATTCCCCAATCATGTTGTGGATCCAGTTCAACTGTAAGCACAGTGGACACCATCTTCAACAACGAACCAATCCAATGTTCCTTTCACCTTCACTAAACTATTTGACTCCATCAATTCCAAGGACCTGTAATACAACTCGATTGAATCTAAATTAATTTGTGAAAATAATATATTTTCTATTCAAGCAAAAATAAGGACAATAAACTTGCATGACATAGACACAGACATAGACATAGAAAATAGGTGCAGGAGTAGGTCATTCAGACCTTTGAGCCAGCACCACCATTCAAAATGATCATGGCTGATCATCCAGAATCAATACACTGTTCCTGCTTTCTTCCCATATCCCTTGATTCCTATGAATTATAACTAACTCTCTCTTGAATACATCCAGTGAATTGCTTTAGCTGCCTTCTGTGGCAGAGCATTTCACAGATTTACAAATCTTTGGCTGAAAAAGTTATTCCTCATCTCAGTCCTAAATGGCCTACCCCCTATTCTTAAACTGTGATCCCTGGTTCTGGACTTCTCCAGCATGGGGAACGTATTTCATACCTCTAGTCTGTCCAATCAATTAAGAATTGTATATGTTTCTCTAGGATATCCTCTCATCCTTCTAAATTCCAGTGAATATAAGCCCAGTCGATCCATTCTTTCATCATATAACAGTCCCACCATCCCCGGAAATAACCTGGTGAACCTACGCTGCACTCCCTCAATAGCAAGAATGCCCTTCCTCAAATCAGGAGACCAAAACTGCACACAATACTCCAGGTGTGGTCTTACCAGGGCTCTGTACAACTGCAGTAGGACCTTCCAAGTACAAAGGATCTAAAATTCAGCGAGAGAGTGGAAGTTAAAAATTCATGATGGGAAATAGGCTAGAAATCGGTTAAAATGTTTGTGCTGTTGGCATAAAATAGAAGGTGGATTTCTTTCTATTATTATGTTCGTGTTTTTGTGCTGGTTTCAAGGGATAGCTCAATGAAGTTAATGCACCATGAACAAATACAACTGCTTCATGGATCTGTTGCATTATTTATGAAATAAATTTACAGGATACCCATTACTTTAGCACCTTGTTTAAATTGAGATTTCTTTAATAATAACAATAATAATAATAATAATAATCATCATCATAATAATAATAAGCCTTTATTGTCATTGTACTTAGAAATGCTACAAAAGAGCTACTCCTGATCAGTACAACCAAAACAAGTTAAAACAAGATAAAATTACAACCAATTACATCTAATACGTTATTTAACTGCTTGAAATAGTAGATACATTATATTTATCACACCTAGGTAGAACATTGCAAAGGGAGAATATTGCACTTTATAAATTTAATAAATACTTTAAAAGAATTAAAAAATAAGAAATATTAGCTGAGTGGTCTGTTTTATAGTGGAATGGATGACAGCATGAAGTGATGTCTTGTGGATATTTGAGGAATTTATAGTTCTGATGGCCCAGGGAAATAAACTGTTCTTGAGTCTATTTGTCCGGCTTTTGACGCACCTGTACCGCCTACCAGAGGGCAGGAGATTGAACAGGAACTGTCCAGGATGGGAGGAGTCTTTGATTATTTTCCTGGCTCTGCAGAGGCACAGAGAGCTAGAGATGTCTTCCAGGGAAGGCAGAGGGCAGCCGATGATTTCCTGGGCAGTTTTGATCACTCTCTGCAGGGCTCGCCTGTCTGCTGCTGATCAGCCGGCATACCACACCGTGATACAATATGCCGGCACACTCTCATTGGTGGAGCGATAGAAGGTCACTAGCAACTTCTCCTCCAAACTGTTCTTCCGTAGCACTGTCAGGAAGTGCAATCGCTGCTGGGTCTTTTTTACCACCGCTGAAGTGTTGGCAGACAAGGAGAGGTCCTCTGCAATGTGCATTCCCAGGAATTTGAAGGTGGAAACTCTCTCGACACAGTCCCCGTTGATGAGCCTTCTGTAGTCGATGCCCATTTCCTTTGTCTTGCTGATGTTAGGTGCCAGGTTGTTCGCAGAACACCACTCTGACAGCTTCAGGACCTCATCTCTGTGGGGATCGGACCGGGAACCGGACCGGGGCTGCTACAGCGGCGGCGCAGCGCTGGAGTCACCGCGGAGCGGGCGATGCCTACCTGGGTCGCCGTTTGGAGCTCTGGAGCGTTGGGTCGTTGCTCCAACATGGTGGAGCTCTGGTGCGGACAGCTTCCAACGCGGGCGGCGCTGACCGTCATCGTGGAGTCCTGGGGCGCCTTGCAGAGGGCCGCCAGCAGCAGTATCCACCCGGCGCGGCCTGCGGACTTTGGGAGCTGCCGACTCCGGTAGGAGGGGGCCGACTCTGTGAGGACGTCCCGCAGCCCCGACATTTGACTTGTATCACCCCGGCGAGCGGTCCTGGACATCGGGCTACCCGTAGCTGCAACTGCGGAGGGCTTGGGGAGGCCCTGACCACGGGGAACAGTGGACGAAGAGACTGACTTTGGTGCCTTCCCACACAGTGGGAAACTTTGATTCTGCTGTGTGGGGATGTTTTATGTCAAATTCTATAGTGTGTGTTCTTTATTTTTTTTATTGTATGGCTGTATGGGAATTTCATTTCACTGTGCCATCTGGCACATGTGACAATTAAATGTATCTTGTATCTTGAATCTTGAATCTCTGTACGCTGCCTTGTCTCCTCCTGATATGAGTCCGACCACCATGGTGTCTTCCGCAAATTTAATAATGGAGTTTATGGAGTGGATGGGAGTGCAGTCATAAGTGTACAGAGCGAAAAGGAGTTGACTCAGCACACAGCCCTGTGGAGAACCAGTGCTGAGTGGGGGGCCATTTTGACTGTTTGTGGGTGGTTCGTAAGAAAGTCCTTTATCCAGGCGCAGGTGAGATGGGGGAATTTTAAGTCCAACAGCTTGTTGACTAGTATCAGGGATGATCGTATTAAAAGCTGAGCTGTAGTAAATAAAAATAATCCTTACATAGTTCCCCGGGTGTTCCAGATGGCTCAGTGCAGTGTGGAGGGCAGTGGCGATGGCGTCCTCCGTCGATCTGTTTGCTCTATAATCAAACTGATGAGGGTTAAGATTTGGAGGGTTGGCTTCGATGTGCTGTGAAATTAGTCTTTCAAAGCATTTAATGACCATTGATATTAATGCAATTGGTCTGTAGCCATTAAGACTGTTTATGACTGGCTTCTTAGGGACATGGGTGATGGTAGCTGACCAGACAAGGTGGAATGGTGGCTTGTGTCAGGGAAGGATTGAAGATCTTGGTAAAGACCCCTGATAACTGGTCTGCACAAGCTTTAAGTACTTTGCCAAGTATACCATCAGGTCCAGTGGCTTTCCTTGGGTTCACCGACTTGCGCGCGCACGCACGCGTCTCACTTGGTGTTCCTGGAGAGTGAGCGAATGGGAGCTGGAGGTCGGTGGGAGCAGCGTGACTGCGTGGGGTCTCTTTGCCTCAAAGTGAGCAAAGAAATGGTTTAGTTCCTCTGCCAGCGAGGCGTTAGCACCATCAGTCACGGGTGTGTTGCCTTTGTAATTGGTGATTTGCTGTAATCCTTGCCACTCCTGCCTTGGGTTTTTGTGTGTGAGATGGTCCTCCACTTTTTACTTGTAGGCCTCCTTTGCAGCTTTGATGCCTCTCCTCGGTTCTGCTCTTGCCATGCTGTATTGGGCCATGTCACCCGATCTAAAGACAGAGTTGCGGGTTCTCAGGAGTGACTGTACTTCACTAGTCATCCAGGGTTTTTGGTTGGGATAAATCAGGACGCGTTTTTCAACAGTGACATTATCGGTGCAGTTCTTTATGTTGAACAGTACAGTTTCTGAGTATTCTTGTAAGTCCTGTTGTTCAAATATATTCCATGCTGTATGTGGAAAGCAAACCTGCAGCTGAGAGAGTGCTCCCTCTTTATGATCTTTATGTCCGGCTTGGTTTTCCTCCTTAGGGGAGTATATGCTGGGATGAGGAGCAGTGAGAGATGGTCTGACAGGCTCAAATATGGAGAGGTACAGGTACTGCTCTATTTGCATGCTTTAAGTTGGAGTAGACGTGGTGGAGTGTGTTTTTCCACCTGGTGGGACACTACGTAGTGTACGAAATTAGGAAGCACTGACTAAACATGCTTGATTGAAATCCCCCACAACAATGTAGACTGTTGGATGAGCCTGCTGTTGTTTATTTATGGTGCCATGCCGATGGGCAAGAGCTGTGCTAACGTTAGCATCTGGTGGAATATAGACAGCTGTCATCATCACTACTGTGAACTCTCTAGGCAAATGGAAGGGTCTGCAAATGACAATCATTACTTCCAGGTGAGGAGAGCAATGGGTGTATATGATCTTCCTGTTTGTACACCAGTCATAATGTACATAGATGCAAAGACTACCTCCTCTCTTCTTACCGGAGTCACCGTTTCTGTCTTGGCGATGGGTGGGACGGCCCGTCAATCGTACCGCAGCGTCCGGGATCAGCGGGTGTAACCAGGTTTCTGTTATGATCATCACACAGCATTCGTGAACATAGGTGTTTGCAGCAATTTTCCAGTTCGTCTGTTTTGTGGGCGATGGAACTGGCATTGGTGAGGAAGACCTCTTCGACCGTAACACTGACTGCTCTCAAGACACTTCCATTGACTGCCCCAAGTTCTTCCGTCCTCTTGTCTTTCTCCTCGGTGAATGAAGAGGAGAAAAAGGAATTGAGGACCTTGCCCATCTCCTGTGGCTCCAAACAGAGTTGACCTCTTTGATTGCTGAGGTGTCCCACATTCTCCCTAGTTACCCCTTTCCACCTTATAGATTCATATAGTGATACAGTGTGGAAACAGGCCCTTCAGCCCAACTCGCCCACACCGGCCAACAATGTCCCAGCTACATTTGCCTGCGCTTGGTACATATCCCTGCACACCGATCAATGTACCTGTCTAACTGTTTCTTAAAATGATGGGATAGTCCCAACCTCAACTACCTCCTCTGGCAGCTTGTTCAATACACCCATCACTCTTTGTGTGAAAATGCTCCCGCTCAAAATCCTTCACCTTGAACCTCCTTCACCTTGAACCGGTATCCTCTGGTCCTCGATTCCCCTACTCTAGGCAAGAGACTCTGTGCATCTACCCAATCTATTCCTCTCATGATTTTGTATACCTCTATAAGATCTCCCCTCATCATCCTGTGCTCCATGGAATAGAGACCTAGTCTACTCAAACTCTCCCTATAGCTCACACCCTCAGGTCCTGACAACATCCTCGTAATTCTTTTCTGAACTCTTTCAAGCTTGACAATATCTTTCCTATAACATGGTGCCCAAAACTGAACACAATATTCTAAATGCAATCTCACCAACGTCTTATACAACTGCAACATGACCTCCCAACCTCGGGGTTGTCCTTAATGCTTATCTCACCAGCGAACACAACGTTCGCATTCAGTTGCTCCCCTGCAATAACTGGTGCTTTAGAACACAAAGGTTCACATACCACGATACACAGTCATAGAAACATAGAAAAAAAGGCCACCCGACCGTTCGAGCCAACACCGCCATTCATAAGACCATCCAAAATCAGTACCCCGTGGCTGCCTTTTCCCTTGACTCCGTTTGTCCCAAGAGCTAGGGATCTAAACTTCTTTACTCTTCAATACAGTCCACCAGGTGTTTTTACTTACCACATAAATTGTGTGGTGAAGGGAACGGGGGTTATGGTCCGCAGGTAAATGGGACAGGGGAGCTACTATGATGTTTCCGTGCTGGGATATAGCACTAACCTGTTTCAGATAGTCCATTTGTCACACGCGTGTGGTGATACGGGGCCCGGAATACAGCTACTATGATGTTGGGATTCATATTAGATGATTTGTCACTGTATAACTTCCTTTCTCATTTAATCTCTCTTTCTGGGACTATCTGAACTCCATCGTTGGATTGTCGAAGTCGTGTGTTTCAGTTCTTGGGAATTACTAGTGAAATATAAATCGTATTATTCTATGTTGAGTTTTCGTGCTTTCCAATTTTACTTCGAAATTATAATTTGTGGTGTTTTTTCTTGTATGTTCTTACGGAATTCCAATCATGGAACTTAAAATATATCTCCAAAAATAAAATCACGAAATAGACTAATAGTCGTTATGTTCTGACATAAACTCGGAATTTTATTATTTAGATTAAGACATAATAAAACCTGCCTCACAATCTCTTGCGCGTGCGAACGCATAAGGTTTATTCCAGTTATTGCCGGCTTTATTACCGGCTCTGATTTGTCCAGGTCTTTACTCGCCTCCAACTCTCTCTCTCTCTCCCCCACCCCTTACTTTCAGTCTGAAGAAGGGTCCTGACCCGAAACGACATTCATCCTTTCTACTCCAGAGATGTTGCCTGACCCGCTGAGTTACTCCAGCACTTTGTGTCTATTTTTGGTATAAACCAATACCTGTAGTTCTTTGCCTGTGCTCGTCCAAATTATTGATGGTTTTCACATAAATTATATCGATCTGTGTGTACTAACACAATACGGAATAAAGTGTAGGAAGAAATTGCAGATGCTGGATTAAATCGAAGCTAGCACAAAAAAACCCAGAGCAACACAGCGGGTTAGACAGCATACATGGAGAAAAGGAAGAGGTGACGTTTTGGGTCGCTACCCTTCATCTCGACCCGAAATGTCACCTATTCCTTTTCTCCAGAGATGCTGTCTGACCCGCTGAGTTAATACAGAATAAATATTGTTGACCAAACTGCAATTTTTGACCTTTGCTGTTGGCGTCTTCGTTTAATTTATTTAAACTTGATTAATCTAAGTGCATAGACAGGGCAGGACAAAGTTCGTTTCTCGATGACAGGTGCAGGTCTGTGCAGGCAACGCACCTGCTCTTTTACAGCTTACACTCATTTACTTAAGTTCAGTTATTGAGTGCATTGCCTTTTTGCCATTTTAATAAAGTCTAATTGAAGTATCCAGTTCAGCAAATCCCCCAAATAATAAATTATGAATTTCTTGTTCATTAACAAATTGTTCCAATAACCCATCTACATTTATTGTCAACGCTAAAGTATCTGTTCCGCAATTGAAAAGGGGCTTCAACTTTCTTCGAAGCGTACATTATACGCTTAAAATAAAGTTGTCGCCCTTTGATAAATGCGTAACGGATACTTTGTAGTCCATGTATCTTGACAAATACTATTTTGATAGGATATATTTTTAAGCTATAGGTTTGTGAATTGAATTCACCGTCACAAACCCTTAACGATTCAAACTTCAAAAAAGTTTTCAGTGAGCAGAATAGTTAAATTGTAAAAAGTGAAATGCGTGCATCCAACATAGTGGACGTTAGATTGCCCTCGGAACACCATTCTTTGCAAAATAACATAATATCAAATTCCGGCGTGATATACAAAGGTGAATTTATTGACCAATAAAGCATAATTTTACTCTACAGTAAACAATTTTCTGAATACGTCTCTCGAATTCATTCCAGATTCATTCAGGTATGATGATTAAGTTCCAATAATTATTCCTGGACCAGGTTGCACTGAGGGGGAATGATGTTACATAACACGATCGTGGCATGGACTAGTAGTGCTGCGACTTGAATTTCAATGTCAGTGTTGAAGCCGGCGGTGAAAACAGCGCAACAATTGCTAATGGAACATCACACACGTTCAAAACTGAGATTCGTTGTATCCCAATAGTCTGAAGAAGGGTCTCGACCCGAAACGTCACCCATTCCTTCTCTCCAGAGACGCCTCCTGACCCGCTGAGTTACTCCAGCATGTTGTGTCTTTCTTCGGTGTAAAATAGCATCTGCAGTTCCTTCCCACACAGTGTAATGGACTATTCTGCTTCACTATTCTGCTGGTGGTTTTCCTATCCACTGGTTCGGCGGCAGTATTCGTAAGTGTGCAACCGTTGCAAAATTGGGTGAGAATACCTTTTTTCTCGCCATTTGGACCTTATAAAAATAATTATGTTCCCAATCTCTACAATGAGAAGTTAAAAACACAATGTGTGGTTGATTAAATGTTCAGTTGCAAGAAGGCATGTTAGCCCGTTCGGCTTTCCGCACCATGATGACATGTGAGAGGTTGTGTGTCCTGGCACGTCGGACCTTGTGGCTGATCTTCCTCCCAGTCACTGGAATGCGAGCGAGGAGATGATTCCCCATCACTGACATTCCGCAAAAGTTCGGCTAACTCTGCGATATAGATTTGTGCCATCTGCAGGGTTTCGTACTTCGACAGTTTCCTGTCGTTATCCAGAGCTGGAATCACGCTTCGCAATTCATCAAAAGCATGGTTTAAACCATGCATCCTCCTCCTTTCGCGTGCATTTGCAGCAAGTCGCCGGTGCTTTGGTGGTTTGGCCACCTGTTGGCTTGGAAATCCTGTCTGACCTTTGAGATTGCAAAGATCGTTACCTTTCCTTGCCGCCACGATGGGGAGTTTCGCGTTTGAAATTAAGCTGGGCAAATCTCCGTGACAAACGTCTTGATGACACAAGACTGCGAGCTTTTCTCCGGGCGGAAAACAGGTGTGATAGGATGGGCAGGTTGCTTGGAAAGCGGGTGGGAGCCAAGGTCGGGGGTTGGTTTTGGTAAGGCGCTCTGCGCTTGCTGGAGAAATTGTGTTGGCTTCATTGGAGTCTTGTGCCAGCCCCTGTGCAGGTCTGCGGGACATGTCGGTGAGCGCAGTCCAAGCCAGTGATGCCGCGCCCAGTGATTGTCCCGACTCCCGCCGCCAGCTATTTATACACCGGGGGGACCCGGGGATGGGGAAGGGCGACCAATCAGTCGTGCTCCTTGTATAACCGCTCGGGCGGCCCCGGCCTCTGTACCTGATGGCGTGCGCTGCACGCGTGCGGTTGTCCAATGAGAAGCAGCGGAATGGCCTCTCGGTGAATCATTCATGAGGGCTCCGGGCTCGGGTTCCATCCTGACACCCGCCGGGTCGCACTGGCATTTCACCTCCACCTTCACCACTACGAGTTAAGTTTAGTAAATTAAGTTTATTAAAGTTTAGTAAAGTGTAGCTTAGCAAAGTTTATTAAAATTTTGTTTAATAAAGGGTTATTAAAGTTTTGTTTAGTGAAGGGTTATTAAAGTTTTGTTTGGTGAAGTTTAGCAGAGTTTTGTTTAGTGAAGTTTAGTAAAGTTTTGTTTAGTAAAGTTAAGTTTATTAAAGTTTAGTTTAATAAAGTTTTGTTTAGTAAAGCTTAGTAAAATTTTGCTTGGTAAAGTTTAGTCAAGTTCAGTAAAGTTCAATAAAGTTCAATAAAGTTTAGTAATGCTGCGTATACAGAGGTACAATGGAAAGCTTTTGTTTGGTTGCTATCAAGTCAAAGAAAAGACTGCATGAATACAATGTGCCTGAAGAAGGGTCTCAACCCGAAACATCACCCAACGCTTCTCTCCATAAATGCTGCCTGTTAAGCTGAGTTACTCCAGCATTTTGTGTCTAAATTCTTATGAATACAATGGAGCTGCCCACAGTGCATAGATGGTACAAACTTTAGTTTAAAGATATTACATTGAAGTCTGACAAAGTAAGAATAAAGATCGTTCAAAGGTCTCCACTGAGGTAAATGGGAGGTCAGGACCACACTAGCTGATGAAAGGACCATTCAGTTATCTGATAATAGCTGGGAAGAAATTATCCCTTAATCTGGAGGTATTCATTTTCAAACTTCTGTACCTCTTGCCTGCTGGGAGAGGGGAGACAATGGAGTGAACAGGGTGAGAATGATTGTTGGTGGCCTTTCTGAGGCAGCGTGGTGTAGATGGGGGCAATGGAAGGGAGGCTGGTTTGTGCAATGGTTTGGGATACATTCAAAATTCTGCATTTTCTTGCACCAAGAAGTGCAATTAAAACCATCTAGCAAGCTGCGTGGAGAAGTGTTATTTATTTTTACCTCCTTGCGCCCTTTATGGGCGACTATTTGCATATTCGTTTATGCAAGCAAGGAATTTCACTGTGACTTGTCACAAGCAACAATAAAGTTTTCATTCATTCATTCATTCATTCACAATGTAAATTGGGAAAATTACTTCACGTGTTTGTCATATTTGATTGGTTACATTTAAAAAAAAACTCAAGTCTGAAGAAGGGTCCCAACCTGAAACGTTAACTAACCATGTTCTCCAGAAATGCTCCAGCACTTTGTATCTTTCAGTAAACCAGCATCTGCAGTTCTTGTTTCTGCTCTATAGTAACCTTACGCTACAAGGTTAATTTCCACAAACCGCTTGAATGTAACCAACAAGCAACAATATATTGTTAAGCATATAGGCATTTAGAATGATTGGCAAAGGGCTTGTGCATTCATTCAAACAAATTTCAAAGTTCATTGGATGTCAAAATTAATGCGATCATTTTTCCAAGTAATAACTAATTTTTAGCTTGATGACTATATTTGGGCCAAATGACAGAGATTTGAGCATAGACTGCGAAAGTGTAATCACCAACCAGACCTTTTTTTTTTACAGTTGTAAATAATTCAGCATGACCTGTCCCTGTTATTTAAATCATGTATTTTCTTTGGTAGTTCTCAAAATTGAGATATACAAAGCATAGGCAGAGATGTTAGAACTAAAAAAAAAATTTAAAATGCTACTTGAAATTAATTAACTTAAGTTCTATAGAACCATAGCTATGTAAACCATAACAGTTCCTTTCACAAATCCTACTGAAGATTATTTATCAAACAAATTATTTACCCAAGGTGAGTTTGTTTTATGATAATAGCTTGTTCATTCTTTGAAAAGTTAATACTCTATATGTTCATCCATTGAATTCAGAGGTATTCTCCTGAATGTACCTCCTTGCTAAACCAAATTAAATAAGAAATTATGCATCCCAAATTTTCCCCTTCATATAAGGCTAGAATATAATCCACTCAGAGCAAACAATAACCATTGCACGGTATGGATATATATTTTTACTCTGTAGATAGAAATAAAGATTGCTCTTCATTGACTTGGGTGTATTTTTTTAAACTATATTCAATATTCATAATTATATTGATATACGTGGCAATTGCAAAGATTGGCTGTGTATAGACTTACATTTGATTACTCTCAACACAAATACATTTAGTATATTAATTGTCACTGCATACATTGTAGGCACAAATATAATAATTTGTCAGATAAAATGTACACCTGGAAATGAAACATAGAAACATAGAAATTAGGTGCAGGACTAGGCCATTCGGCCCTTCGAGCCTGCACCGCCATTCAATATGATCATAACTGATGAATCAATCATTTTTAAATTAATGTTTAATTCCTGTCATTTAGTGTCATGTTAATTTTGCCTTTGGGACTTGAGCATACTTATTCAAATAAAATCAGATTATGTTTGAATTTCATGTGATAATTTTTGTTTAACAGATTTAATCAAATATTTTTGCAATTATTTTCAAGAAAGCTTTTAAATTTACATTAAAGGCTATGTGTTTAAATATGAAATAAAAGCTAAATGTAGTTTTTACGTCATACGTGGCAAATTACTCAGAACCTGTATTCAATATTTATTAATTTATTGCCCCGCTTTATTCTTCCGAATGTAACTGAACAAACATGAGAAAAATAATTGTAATCAATGCATAAGCAATTTGTATTAAAAATGTAACTTAGAAAATAAGGAATCTAGAATCTACTTATTTCCAAATTTACATCTGCATCTGTAAGATCTCTTGTGGATGTGAAACATTGTTTCTACTAAATTGCTCTTTTTTTTGGAAAATCAAGAGCTATTGTTTCATCAGCAAATAATTCAAAAAAAATCCAAGTGATATAAAATCATCATATATTATTGACACAAACTGACAAACTAAACTGTTGTCAATACTATAAATGTTGGTTTCCTTACATATTTGATTGTACAATCATAAAAACATTGGTTAACCATTTACCTGATTAAGCAGGTTGAAAAATAAGGTTATACTTGTGGTATATATAGATACCTGGGGTAATGATTGCACAATTTACTTCTCTCTGCCGTTTTAGATACAGCATTCCCTGGTTATCTCATCCCTTCCCACCCAAAACGCCTTCCGCAGAGACCGTTCCCTCCTCAACTCTCTGGTTAATTCATCCCTTCCTACCCAGGACACCCTTTCCCCAGGTATCTTCTTCCCCTGCAACCACAGAAGATACAACACCTGTCCCTATACCTCCTCCCTCAACTCTGTCCAGGCACCCAAACAGCCTTTCAGGTTAGGCAGAGGTTCACTTGCACCTCCTCCAACCTCAACTACTGTATCCATTGTTCAAGATGTGGACTCTTACACATCGGTGAGACCAAACACAGACTGGGAGATCGTATCGCGGAACACCTTTGCTTAGCCCAGCTGAACCTACCTGATCTCCCGGTTGCTGGACACTTTAATTCTCCTTCCCATTCCTACACAGACCTTTCTGTCCCAGATCTCTTCCATTGTCAGAGTGAGGCTAAATGCAAATTGGAGGAAAAGCATCTCATAAGCCGCTTGGGCAGCTTACAGCCCAGCGGTATGAATATTGATTTCTCTCAGTTCAGGTATCCCCGGCATTCCCTCTCTCTATCCCTCTCTCACCCAAGTCGCACTAGCTTCTCGCTTTCACCCTACAAGCAGCTAACAATGGCCTGTTTCTTTTACCATCGTTACTTTTTTACATATATTTCATTCATTGTTCTTTATCCCTCCGCATCACCGTCTATATCTCTTGTTTCCCTTATTCCAAACGAGTCTGAACAAGGATCTTGACAGAAAAGGTCACCCATTGCTTCTCTCCAGAGATGCTGCCTGTACCGCTAAGTTACTCCAGCTTTTTGTGTCTATTGTTAATAACGTTACTGGTTTGACCACATACTGAATCATATTTCTTTCAAAAGGAGCTTTGAACAAATAGTTTTTTGTTTGTAACAGAAAAAGCTGATTTATTTATTTTGGCCTGTATATTAATAATTGAAATATATTGCCATTAAAATCTCACCTATGAACATATATTAATTTAAGAACACATGTATACAATTGTACTAAACCACATCAGTATCTAATTATGCCTAACATGTCTAATACATGGCAAGGTTCTTAACGCCAATTTGATCTTTCTTGTTAATCATAATCCTTGGAGGAAGTATAACATTCTAATTAAAAGTAACACGTTTTAAATTTTCGTCGATCTGTAACGACCTATGACGGATGCCGGCAGTCGCCAACAAAGTTGCGTAAGTGGGACAGGCCCTTAAAGCATAAGATATGATAAAGGTATTATTTAATATGCAACAATATAAGTATTAAAAAACATATTTTCAACTGATTATGGCATCCTATCATTTTAATAATTCATAAAAGTCAAAATGTGATAATAAGAAATCTGCATTTTTGAATATCTGAATATCTAAAGCAGTTAACTTTAAACACATGCAGAATCTATCTATCTCTCTTTGTTTGGGTTAGAAAATTAAAACTCTGATCTTGTGATCTTCCGGTTTGCGTGGATTATCTATTTGCACAAAATGGTACGCGATAGCGCTACAATTTTTCGCCAGCTCACTTACCGTTCTGTGCTGCGAGTGAAACAAGTTTCATTCCGATCGGTGGCATATTGTAAAAGTTAGCGAGGTTTCAAAATTTTACAAACTGCGCGTCTGCAGATTAGTCTCCTCTCCTGTCAGGAGATTGGTCTCATCTGCTGTCAGTCACCCGGGATGGCGACGCCCCTCCCGGTGCGCCATCGCTACACTGATTGGCCTCTGTCACAATAAAGCTGAAGGAGCGGAGCGAGCAGAGTGTGGATCGGCCCAGAGCATGATGGACTGCGAGGCTCATTGCTGCAATCCCGATTGCAGCAATGAGGGGGATTGAGGGAGCCGGGCGCTGGTGGAGCCAGGACCAGGCGCTGGTGGGGCCGGGTGCTGGTGGGGCTGAGTCCAGGGCTGATGGAGCTGGGACCGGGCGCTGGTGGGGCCGAGGCCGGGCAGTGGTGCGGCCAGAACCAGTGTCGGGTACTGGTGAGGCCGGGTGCTGGTGGGGCCAGTCGCACCGCCCCCCAGCTCCAGCCCCTTCCCCTCTGGTGCCCCTCACTGGCTCCTGCCCCCCATCCCCCGTGATAAGCCCCTCTCCCCCATGGCTCTTCCGCCGTCTTTTCTCCGAACTCTCTCCCCCCCTCCCTCGCCCCACACCCCCCTCTCACCCACACCCCCCTCCCCCCACATCCCCCTCCCCCCCACACTCCCTCTTCCCCCCCCCCCCCCCCCCTCCCTCTCCTCCCACACCCCAACCTCCCCCCCACCCCCCCCCTCCCCTGTCCACACCCACTCCCACCTCCCCCCCCCCCCACTCACCCCCTGCTCCCCCGCCCACACCCCGTCAGTGAGAACATGACATACAGTGACAGTTAGGAATGACACAAAAACATTAAACATTAATAATAAAACATTATCGATTGAACATGTGAATTAAATAAAATACCAATTATAAAAAGTGGCACCAGAATAACTTTAACTTAATCTTGGTTTACTTTCCTGCTTTTGTTTTAATAAATGCTGATGGTCATTAGGCTAATGATTATTTGATAGAAGTGTAGTTTTCAGCAAAACCTTCTGAGGGGAATAGCATTAGAACTCAACCTGCCAACATTGTGCCCAATCTCTTCAATACTTATGGCTACAATGTGTTTGTGTTTTTTTCTTCTTTGGATCTCACTGTTCGTGCCAACTTCCAACCTAAAAAAATCATCCCCAAACACCTGAACCTAGGATTCAGCATCTCCACTGCAATTTTAACCAGGAGTGTCCTGGTAAACAGGCCTGGCTCGTTGCTGCGGACCGACAATGGAGCAATGGACAAGAGAAACGTGGACCGTTGACAACATTGGGGCGGCCCTGTTGGGGGGGGGAAAGAGGGGGTGGATGCAGAGATTAATTGGATTAAAGGGGAACCGTAGGAGGCAGGAGTTGGGCCCAGCTGCCACGTGGCGGCAGGCAGTAGATACGACTGTTCGGTACTTTTGTAACTATGTCGGCGCCAAAATGTGGTGACATTTATGCACTGCCTTGGTTGTATGCAAAATAAAGCATTTCACAGTACTTGGGTACATATGACAATGAAGTATTATTAATTAATTCATTCATTCATTTATTTAACTTTCTAACCATCGGACACCAAGGATAGGTGCCAACACCTCCTCCACAATGATTCTCTCACAATGATGTCCTGCAAGGATATGCTCTCTATCCCTTACTATGCACCATCTACACACGACTGAGTGTGTCGAGGGGACATAGCCTGCATATGGATGCAAGGGGGAAGGGCAAGGCAGAAGTTGACATATGGTAGGTAAAACCAGATAAGGGGGGTGCAATATAATGGTCTTATGGGATCAGGTGGAAGAGAGTGTACGGAGCTAAATCACAGGAGGAACAAGAAACCCAGGTGGATAGGTAAGCAAATGATGGGCAGGTGCAGCCAGGTGGTAAGGATGAAGGACTGTCGTCGGTGAGAGGAGAACTTCTTCAAAGTAAGTATACCTTGAGGAGATTTTGCAGTGGAGAAGATGAATTGTGCATCAGAGATGATGTCTGACCCGCTGAGGTACTCCAGCTTTTTATGTCTATTTTCGGTTTAAAAACCAGTATCTGTAGTTCCTTCCTACACATGTTGATTACAGGCATGACTTGTATGGACAGGTAAATGGACTAGTCTCCAACATTGTAGCTGGACAGGGTCAGGTCCCGTGCCATTTGCCATATACAATCTGCTCAGTCCTCACATAATATTTATTGAAATAAGCAGAATTGGATGAAGGCTGGATTCTGTAATGGTGGATAAGTCAGGGGGAGTGTAAACAAGATCACACATAGAGATTTTGGGTGAAGTTGGAGTGAAGTGCTTCAACCATGATTTTGTCACTCACTTGATGAATGTTCTCCTCTTCATTGCTTAACTACCCACCACTATTCATGAAAGGATGTAGAAGGACTTACCAGCTGTCTTGCACACAATCACGTGGCATCATATTGAATAGGTCGTGATGATGTCTTCACCTATAATAAGCATGGTCACCTGCATTAAGCATCAAACACAGCAGTGAGACAGGATACATGGGTTATTGCTAAGATTCTTCCAACCATGCACATTGCCAGGGTTAGGTTACATGATTCTCCAGTCTTGGAAATTCATTGCCCTACCCAATTACAGTAAAGTGCTGTACAGTTCCCAGTTAGCAGCAAATTGTAGAAGGTCCATGAGCTTGAAGATAAGAAAACCATGCACATTGCGGGGTCATAGGGTCATGCAGCATGGAAATAGGCCCTTCGACCCAACTCATCCATGCTGGTTAAAATTACCCTTCTAAGTTAGTCCCATTTACCTGCATTTGGCCAATATCCCTCTAAACATTAGCAATCATGTACCTGTCCAAATGACTTCTGAATGTTGTTATTGTATCTGACTCAACTGCTTCATATGGCAGCTCATTCCATATACCCTGTGTGGAAAAAAGTTGAACTTCAGGTTCCTATTAAACCTTTTCCTTCTCACCTTATACTCTCTCGTTCTCGATTCCGCTTTGCTGGGAAAAAAAGTTTGATCTTATCTATTCCCCTCATGATTTATGCACCTCCATAAGGTCATCCCTTAGCCTCCTGTTCTCCAAGGAATAAAGTCCGAGCCTGCCAATCTCTCCCTACAGGCCAGGTCCTCAAGTTCTGACATCCTCATAAATCTTCTCTGCACTTTCCAGCTTCATAGTATAATCCCTAGAGCAGGATGACCAAACCTAAACACAATACTGTCCCCCAACTCACCAATATCTTGCACAACTGTAACATAATGCTCCAATGTCTATACTAAATTCCCTGATCGATGAAGGCCAACATGTCAATAGGCTTATTCACCCCCCTATCTACCTGAATGCCACATTCAAATAAATAATGCCACTTAGAGGGAAGAAGAGGAATGTGGATCATCTCTGATCAGTTTTTACCTATTTGGACATTGTACCCTCCCTGTCTCAAATTAGTTAAAACCCCACAAATGACTTTGTGCTCAGCTTGCTGATTGCCCTGCATAAGTGCAAGTGAAAGGTTATCACAGGGATTGCAAAAACACTTCAACAGTGTCTTTCTCTATCTCTGGTGCACTGGTTAGGAGGTTTAGGAGGAATATGCTTTTAATTGCAGAATAGCACGTAAATATATGTTTTATAAAAATTCCAATTATTAAGATTATGCTACCTAGGTTCACATGTACCTTATTTATTTATTCCTCTTCTTAGGCAGTCCCTTTGGATCGAAGATGACTTGCTTCCTCTCCAGTTTGTGGATTATCAGATGGCTATTGAGGCCATTGTAAAAACTGCAGGCTCCTCCATTCATAGAGGAGGTGGCTGATGGGACTGGTGGCTGAGTGTTTGTGAGACGACCTGTTCCTTCCATTCCTTTTGCACTCTGTTTCCTCACAGTCCTAAATATCTTTCTGTGGGCTCCTTCTCTATTTTGAGTAGTGTTGGGCCTGTGGTTTCCAAGAGTTGATGAGGATATTCCACGTCAGTTTTGAACACATCACTGAATCTTTTTCTCTGTCAGCCTAGTAATATCCTCTTAACACAAAGCTCACAACAGAGTGGTTGCCTCAGGAGACTGGTGTTCAATAAAGTTGATACCGGCTGGATAGTGAATACGTTGCCTTTTAACTTCTGTGGAATGTTGTGATTGATTCAAACCATCAGAGTCTGAACAATTAAACATCCTTGACTCTTGAAAATATTTACATTGTGTGGCGTAAGAAGGGATTAGAGCAAATGACCAAAGGCTTAGTCAGAAAATCAGTGTTAAAAAATAATTTAGTTAGTCAAGTGGAAAAGTGTTGTATTGGATAAAAACATGTTGCCATCAGCTGATGCCATCAACCCTTGTCATGTGGTTCAAGATATTTATGCAACAACCTGCTGCTGTTCCTGAGTCTTTGCCGATTTATGACCATTATCATTTTGCTGAGTTTCAAATTGATGCATTTAATAAAGTCTGCAGAGTGTGTTCACGTGTAGTCATCTGCAATGTTTAGAAATTGCAACATTTACAAACCTAACTCTGAATTTTGGAGAGTTTGCTGCCAGTTTTCTCAAAGCTATTTCACACTGAATCTTCTATGATCAGTCCTTCACAGTCTCTCATAAAAGCAATTGCTACACCTTAATGCTTCAACAGATTTGTCTGCCAACTCATTAAAAACTTTTGCTACCTCACTACAATGCAACTTCAGCCCAACCCACACATCCCGACCCCACACAGACAGACAAATAAGCACACAGAAAACAGTAAATTTGAACTATATCAGTCTGAAGAAGGGTCCTGACCTGAAAGGTCACCTATTCCTTTTCTCCAGAAGTGCCGCATGGCCCACTGAGTCACTCCAGCACTTTGTGTCTTTCCTCCCATAACTGCATCTGCAGTTCCTTGCATCCACAATCTCCCAGTCAGTTGGGAAGTTTTATGTGTGAACGGTTATTAAGAAGAAGAAGGCCCAGTCGACACAGAGGCCTCACCGTGAGGCATGGGGATGGCACACAAACACCTTTCACTGGCATCTTCCATGAAGGTCTGGAATTCTTTGTGAGCCGAGTTAAAAGTTCAAAACTCTTATTCAAAAGTTGTTAACATATTGAAAATTGGCGACTTATGACTGCTAGAGCTTATGTGCACACAACCTGTTACACCAAGGTTAAATCAGAAGTCTGGCCTGCTTTTACTTCAAGTGCACTTAATTTTGAATTCCTTCTTAAGCCGACCAGTTGATGGAATGTAAAACAAAGAACTATTTTTCACATTGGTTGAAGAAACAAAAATGTTATCTTCATTTGGCAGCACAAAACTCTATTGTTAAGGCAGTGCACATTGAACGATACCAACTGAAGATGAAATTAAATTGTGTATGTTGTAGCAATTAACAGGTAACATATATAGTACAATAAAAATGTAATAAAAAAAGAACGGCAGATGTTGGTTTTTACCAAAATAGGCACAATTTGCCGACCTCAGCGGGTCAGGCAGCATCAATATGAAGAAGGGTTTCAACCTGAAATGTTACCTGTCCATTTTCTCCAGAGATGCTGCCTGACCTCTTGAGTTACGCCAGCACATTGTGACTATCTTTAACATATATAGTGTTCTACTTTACATCAGGGGTGGAATTGAACAGGCTTCTGGTTAGAAGCCAGAAAAAACTCTGCAGCAGCAGTCAGTGAGATGACTGAAGAGCATTGCTCCCTCAGTGCTGAATATAAAACACAGATCATGCAATATAACCATTATGTCCTTAATCTTTTATTTATTCCTTCCATATTAAGAGATTGCTGATGGAAAATCACATGAATAATCATGTTTTGAACATTATGAGTCTCAAATGACAATTCACAAATTTAGCTAAAGGTTGCTTGGTAAATGACATAAAATAGCAGATGGCATTGAGAAAATTAATTAATCCTTTGGCTGATGATAATTCTTAGGTTAAGCAGTTATAACTACTAGATAATTATTGAATTCATGATTTTATATCTGACTAACGAGCATGTTGGCAGTGCATTACATGGATTTGTATCAGAGTTGCAAACTCATCATATCTTGTACAGCAATTAACAGCTTCTGATGTAAATACTACATAGTTGAAGAATTAAGCTCAACAAATAGCTTCCGGTTGTGTTTTGATAGATTGTTGATTTTTATTTTATGGCTGCCGATTAATGGCTTACCAGCCACATTTCGCGAATAAAATGTACAATTTATTCTTTGAATCAACTATTTAAAAAATCCAATTATGCGAAAAAGGAATTTATTATGAAATAATGTCCTGGGTTTTGAAGGAAAACATATAAAATATCTTTTTGCAGCCAGTTAAGCTGGAATAGGGCAATGAAGAGAGAAATAGGAGGAACAATCTTCCAGCTAGATGGGCAGTTTTTTTTTCTGGTTTTGTGGGAGGGGGTTATTAAATCACCGAATGGACCAGATACCTCACAGGGCCCAATCACGAGGGAATGCGCTGACTCGGTAGGCGGCGCGACTCTCGTCAGCAGCGGCCTCTGCAGCCCGTCTGCGTTTTTATTATTTTTTGTCTATGTTTTTATGTAGTTTTTGTTATTTTTTGTTGGGGTATGTGTGTGGGAGGGGGTAACTTTTAAATCTCTCCGTGCACGGGAGACCCGATCTTTTCTTTGTCGGGTCTCCGTTGTCGTTGGGGCTGCAACGAGGAGCGGCCTCCAACAGGAAGACCAGGGGCTCTGGTGCCGACTACTCACCTCACCGTCGCGGAGCTGGCCGAGTCCAGAGCGGGTGGAGCGGTGGTGGAGCGCTGCTGCGGCCCGACCTCCGGAGATTCGGAGGCTGCAACTGCGGGTCTGGCGGACGGCCGCACCGGGAGCCCGCGGGTCCCTGGAGGGAGCCCGCTTTTCAGGGCTCCCACAACGGCGACTTCTCCCGCCCGAGTTGCAGGGTTGAAGAGCTCCTGGAGCGGGGCCTGACAGCACCGCCCCGCACGGCTTGGAATGGCCGCGGGACTCTGCGAGCGCACGCCGGGGGCTTTAACATCAAGAACCCGGTGTGCGACCTTGCATCACCCGGCGTGGCTTTAATGGCCGCGGGACAATCGCCATCGCCAGCCGGGTGCTTTGACTTTGACTCTGACATCGGGGGGGGGGGGGGGGGGGGGGGGGGGGGGGGGGGGGGGGGGAGTGCAGTGGAGAGATAAGTTTTTTTTGGCCTTCCATCACAGCAATGTGATGGATGTTTATGTAAATTATATTGTGTCTTGGGTCTATTTGTTTGCAATGTATGGCTGCAGAAACGTCATTTCGTTTGGACCTCAAGGGGTCCAAATGACAAATAAATTGAATCTTGAATCTTGAATCTTGAATCTTGACTCACAAACACCAAATCTTGTTACCGCAACAGGTAAGTTGGAACTAATTTTTGACTCAAAGATTTTTGGGCCAATATCGTTTGAACTGTAGTTTTAATTTCAATTAATCTGTTCATTGGAAGGATGATAATAATGACAAAGAAAAAATAATATTTCAACTTATTCTTTTATGTATGAAATGCACCAGTTATTTTTGTTTAAAATGTTGGAGCAAATTTTGAATTCAATAATAAGGAAAATTAATTTAAATTTCTCTCTTTTGTTTGATATACAACAGCTATTTTTAAAACTTAGATCTATTCTCTCAGATGGCACAATACAAAAAGGTTATGGCCCAAGTGCAACACAAAACATCCTGGGACCAATTTTAAGTTCAAACCTCAATGACCAAATGACAACATTTGATTTCTGATGGGCGTGAATTTCATATAAAAATAGGTGTTAATCTCGACTGGAGTGGGTAGTATTTCTGTCTTTGAATCTTGGTTGTGGGTTCCAGTACCACTCCAAAGACTTGATTCCCTCTGCAACGCAGTACCTAAAGAAGAACACATTGTTGCAGGGACCATCTTTCAGGTGAGTCTTTAAAATGAGATTCTTCCTGGCCTTTCACATGGAAATTAAATATTCTGAAATAGTGATTCCAAAATAAAATGATGTTGTTTCCTCTCAATATCTTGGATAATACTTAATTCTTTACCAACCTTACCTCATTGTTGCTCTTGGGACCTCGTGGTGCATAAATCACCTGCAGCTGTGAATACCTGATAATGGTTGACATATCTTTGCTTTAGATCAGTTCTCAGTACTGATAGCCTTGAAAAATCATAAATTTAAGGACAATGTACACAATAAGACAGTGTCAAATGAATATGAGTAAAAGTGTTTTGTTGTGTCACATAAGTGTATAATTACCTCAGGGAAATGTTATAAATATAGCACTTCATTCCTTTTTTACATTAATCATTTAAGAACACACCATTTATATCTTTATGATAATAAATCATTTACTGTTTGTTAAGAATGCACTAAACTGTCAATAAGTAAATTGTAAAAATGCAGCAACTTCAACACAACAATTGCAGCAACTTTCATTATTTTACATTTCCTCTCTACTAAGAACCTTTTTGTGTATTATATAAAGCTGTAATTGAAAAATCTGTTATTTGAACTTTTCTTCACAATAATATTAGAATCAGGAGCAGTTGATCAAACGGCCCCCAATGTCTTACAATTTTTAATTAGATCTGAATAATTATACAGTAACAGCAGTAAACTGTTGTTTACATATTACAGTCACAAATTTTTATAGCAATTTAAGCAAAAATCCAAACATTTGATAAAGACCTCTCAGAAAACAAACTTCATTTGCAACTGCCTATTACAAAAGTTGAAACATAAAATGATGTAAGTTGTTGGTTTCATATTCTTAAATAAAAAAAAATAAACTTATTTTCACCTTACATCACTTCTCAACCAATTGGATACTTATTTTTCAACATACCCCTTAACCTGAACTTTAAAGCTTTTGCTAGAATTCCTTCAACATGTCTTTTCTCCCTGCAGGGAAATGCTGAACCTTGCCTTGTACAATATTCATCTGGTCATAAACCATTATCAGCATTTTATCATGGGAGGAATCTAGGAAGCAAACCTAGATTGACTGATCTATGGAATAAATTGGCACAATTATTACACATTAATTGGCACAATTATGACACATTGCAGCACTTCCTTTCTGTCTGGCATGGTATTACAAACAAACTTTCCTTATTCCTAAAATTAAGCGTTATTTCCTTTACTTTCTAATGATTTCATACTTCTATTTTATGTGATAAATTGTTTGGGGGCAATTTACCCATTAATTATTTCAAACTTTAATGATAAAAAATATCTATACTGACTGCAAAAACAAATCCAAAAAAGCTATTGGTTTTATAATGCAAACTGTGTGTACTGCATTATTGGATGAGTTCTGTGTTTTTTTCAGCAAATGCATCTAGAATTAAAAGAATAAAACAACTGATATAAATGTCAGAAGACCCTTCTTTTTCTGAACTTTCTTCTTTACCTTCATTCCTCCATACCATCTTTAGATTTGTCTTGTCTTTTTCCTGACATATCTAATTGATGAAGAACTTTGGCCATTAATAATTAGGACCCTAGTCAGAGATTAGAACATTCTACTGGATTGAACCTTCTAGTAAGGATTGAATTCCCTTCATATTTACTTTTTCTCATTTACATCTGTACTTTACCATTAACTATCCCAGTTTTTTCACTCCCTCTACCATTACCCAAATAAATTCAGGAGCCCATCATCATTGGATCGGTTCCACCTTGTTTTTGTTTCCAATATTCTGCACACTATTTCTATAAGATTATAACACGAAGATTGTTGTCAATACATATTGCGGCACAGGATGAAGAACAGCATGTAAAGTGATATCTAATAATATTGGATATGTAATATTTATCAAAGTAATTTCTTTCTGTCATATTACATACAAATGGCGTACATTGTTTGGTTTAGCAGTAGTTTTAAACATTGTAAATAAAATCTGTTATTAATGAAAAATGAAATTAAACACAAGTAATATATATATATATATATATATAGTATCCATAAGTTTGTATTCCTATCCTGCACATACTCTTGCCCCTTATTTTGGAACACAGTTCCTCCAAAATAAATAGTAGCTTCAATTTATCTTTTTAGGTGTATTTCAAAATATTCAGTTATATTTACTTTCAGATGTTTTCAAACTAATTTTTTTTTGCAGTAACATTTAATGCAAGAACTAAGAATAAAGAAACAAATACACATTTTCTCATTTTAACGGGTCGACTTTTCCAGTATTGGTGGATGATTGATTCATACACTAGTTAAGTAGTAGTTTTTTTTGGAACTAGATTTTAATTTGAGCCTAACCTCAGTGGCTTATCCTTGCAATGCACTATTTAACAAGAACATATTATTAAACTGTTTTAATTAATAACTGATTGGTAGTGCTTATATGGACTGCAACAGCCATATGTTTAAAACTAATTAATCCATACAAATTTGTGAGAACATCCAATTCATAATCTTAAGACATTTTAGTCATTTAGTTCTGTAATTTTAAGATAATTAGAAATTCAATTAATTCTTATTGTAGAGCCATGGTCATACAGCAGGTTAACAGGCCCTTTGGCCCAATCCGGCCCTGCAGATCAAGATGCCCATCTATGCTAGTCCCATTTGCCCATATTTGGCCAATATCCCTCAAAACCTTTCCAGTTGATATATCTGCTCAAATGTATTTTAAATGGTGTCATTGTAATTGTCTCAACAATTTCCTTTGCAGCTCATTCTATATACACAGCACCTTCTCTGTGAAAAACTAGCATGGTTGTTAAAACTTCCCTCTCAGGTTCTTGTTAAATCTTTCACATCTTACCTTAAACGTATGTTTAAGGTAAGTCAGTTTCTTGATTCTCTCTGACATTGTACATTCACCTTATCTATTCCCTTCATGATTTTATATGCTTCTATAAGATCATCCCTCAGCCTCCTGTGTTCCTTGCCTGCCCAACCTCTCCCTACAGCTCAGCTCCTCAAGTCCTGATAACATCTTCATAAATCTTCTCTGCGCTTTTTCCAGCTTAATTCATTTTTCATTTAGCAGCGTGATGCAAACTGAACAGAATACTCTGTATAGTCTCACCAACGTCTTATACAACTGTAACATAACGTCTCAATTTATATTCTCAATTTCCTGTCTGATTAAAGCCAGGATGTCACAAGCCTTCTTCATCACCCTATCGACCCGCAATGCCCATCTTTTAAGAGACTTGTACTCCAAGATCCTTCTTGCACTCCCAGGGTCCTACCTTTTACTGTGACAATCTTGTCCTGTTTTAACCTCCCAAAATGTGGCACCTCACACTAATCTAAATTAAATTCCATTTGTCGTTCCTTGGCTCATAGCTGATCAAAATACAGCTGTGATTCTTGATAACCATCTTCACTGTCTACGATAGTGTAATCTGCAAATTTACTAATCATGCCTTGTGCAATTCCATCCAATTCATTGTTATAGATGATAAACAACAATAGGATCAGTTTCAATCTCTAAGGCACACCACTAGTTCAGACCTCCAGTCCAAAATATAACCTTCCAGCTCTGTTTCCTTCCATGAAGCTAATTCTGTATCTAGTTATCTGGTTCTCCCTTGATCCCATGCCCTCCAACCATTGGAGCAGGGAAACATGCGGAACCTTATCAAAGACCTTGCAGAAGCTCATATGGACTACATCTACAGACGGCCCTCATCAACCTTCTTGAATGTTTCTTCAAAAGCTCAACCAAATTTGTGAGACATGATCTCCCACACACAAAACGATGCTGACTATCCATAATTAACCCATATTTAAAAAAAACCCATGTATACTTTATTCTGCAGAATCCTCTCCAGTAATCTTCCTACCAGACATGTTCAGCTTTCTGCAGAGAGTGTTTTAAATATTTCAGATTAATATAGTGCAAATTAATGATGCAAAATATCTTCAGGAAAAGTAAATAACTATGGAATACATTTAATTAATGTAATTTAAAATTATCTTCTCATACATTAAAGTACATTGTGGCACAGTTGTAAATCATACTTTAAATATTCTCAGTCCATGGTCTTCATTCTTATAGAATATTCAACATATTTGCCATAAAAATGCAAATATTTCATAATTGCCTCCACACTTTTTGTTGCAATTTATCTCAGAATGAGCAGTGACAAAATGGGAAGATTTTACAATATTGCATTCTGTTGGGATGTGATGGATTTAATAAAATAATTAATTAAAATTGTGGCAATCAAAAATGCAAGAGATATATGGAAAATATATAAATTCTTCAAAAGCATTCATTAAAAAAAATCAAAGGTAAGTATGCACAGAAAAGCAAATAAAAGAAGTAATTTAAACTTCACAGAGATTGAAACATTTAGCACAACAGAGGCAAGAAAAAGAACAATTCATCAAAAGAATATATATACAGCGACGTAATCTTGAAAAGGGAACACAACTATTTTCAATCGGTATGACAATGTGTATGTGACATAGGCTGTACTAACATAAGGGTACTATCGTACTCTTAGTTCATATATCATTGACAACAGCATCAGATTGGGCGTTTCGTCAAATACAATCCAACAGTCCAATGGTTGCACAACACACTAAGAGAAGCTGTATTCTACACAATGATTTGTAGGCATTTCAAGAAATGAAAGTCACTTCAGGATGAGAATTCTAACATTACATGTTCCTAACATCAATTTCAATGTAATTACTCACAAGGAGCTGTCCCACTGCGGCGACCTAAGTGGCGAGTTTAGGAGTGTTTGAAAAAATGTCATGTTGAAGACCTCCTTCGACTATGTGGAAGATTAGCTTCGACTAGCTTTGATTAGCCGGAAAAATTGGACACCGAATAGTGGAGAGTGAAGATGACCTCCTTCGATTTCCTTCGACCTCCCTTCGACTATGTTGAAGACTATCTACGACTACCTTTGATTACCTTTGACTACCCTTGATTACCTACGAATAAAATGCTGACCTACTACGACCTCCTTCGACTACACCTAGGAGTAAAAATGTATCGATTTTTTCCATGGCGACCTTTATTTACTCGCGGGCATATTTCAACATGTTGAAAAATACGCCGCGAACTAGCTGAGGCCTCCTGTATGCGGGGACTACTCTCGAGCATGAAGGAGAGTTACAAAGACCTCCTAGGACCTTGTGTCGACCATGTGCGAGGGCAAACTCGCCAGAACTCGCGAATTATGTCGCTGCAGTGGGACAGCCCCTACAGGCTTCAGTTTCTGCAAGGTTAATGAAGTTAAAAATGACTGGGAATGAGTTATGTTAAAGTTCCAGTGTGCTGCAAAATTCAACATTAACATGTAACCTTAAGATTTAAATACAGTGAAATTCTATCCTTCATTTACACTTCCAACTATTGTGGCATGGTGAAAAGTAACAACTGTTTTCCCCCCACTTCTTTCACAGGAGTTGATAGGAAAATTAATGTACAAATTAACACATTTTTGCATAAATCCAGTTTAGAAGAATGCATTTTGTTTATAGGTCATCCCCAAGTAATGGCAGGTTTTCCTTCCAGTGAACTGTTCATAACCTGAACAGTTTGCAAGTTGGACAAGTGGCTGCAAACCGAGTTCCTACACGGCAGAAGATACCTGCAGCCCAACTGCGGCAAGCAAATCAATATCACGCTCTCTTTAAGACTGGATCGTTTGTATGGGCTGTACATAAGTCGGGCATTCCAAAGATGGAGGTGACCTGTACATGAACTTAACATGATTTGTCATAGAGGCTAGAGTTTAAGAGGACAGAAGGTTTATTGTTATAACTAAGAGTAGAGATGTCAGAGTAGATTAGTTATTCTCTTAGAATTATTCAGTTATGCCATGAGACACAAGAAATCTGTAATTTATTTCTGAATAGGCATATTTTCCCATATCCATAAATAATTTGGCAAATTAAAAGCCATCAATCTCAGATTTAAAATTAGCAAATAATCTCACATTGTCTCCCATTGTGGAAGAGAGTTTCATATTTCTATCATACTTTCCTGCTTGTAAAATTATTTCTTATCTTCATTCTTGAAAGAAAACACCAATTTTTTTTCAGCTAAATGCTCAAGATGTGGAATCCCACTATAAACATAATTTCTCTCAGTGTATTCTTTAGCCTAATAGTACCTCGATATCTCACAATCTTTCATCAAATCACTATGTTGTTATCCATCTACAAATATAAAGTGAAGTACAAACATAAAACCTCTCTGGGAATGAGTTAATAGTTTGTAGTCGGAGTCCAAGGTAATGGTGAGATAGGTTTGTACTGTATTCCTTTCACTGTGGTGACCAGAACTGCTCACAAAACTTTAGCTGAGGTAGAACCAAATCTGTGTGTAGGTGCAACTTTATTTTTTGCTCATTGTACTCTCGTTCTCCAGACACAGTCTAAAACTCCATTAGCTTTTGTTTTGGAAAAAAACAACTTGGGTGCATTTGTCCATCATAGTGAAGACATGTATTTATCTGTCAAATATATACTTTATTGTAATCCACCTATCATAGGTTATTTATCCAATTGTTCCCCATATAATTGACTGTAGGAATGAAATTTTGTTCAAACCTTCTCTGTTTGAATGACAATAAAAGGCATTCTATTCTATTCTGTTCTGATTCTATTCTATATATGTCTCTTTCAATATACATACCACTCTTCTGCCATTACAGTATATTCCTCTGTGGTATAAAGTTGCTTGCATCTATGTTATTGGGCTCCCATCCTTGAATTGATGTTAGCTTCTTTGGAACATCTGGTCAGCTATATCCTTCCTCTCACTTTTTTTACAGATAGAATAAAATGTGACATGCCAGATAGTGTATTTTTTCTTCAAAAAAAATCAATCACATAATTCTAATGATATACCAGTATTGGCCATAGTTAGCAGGTAACATTTATTTCCAAAGACGACATGAAGATTTATTCAAGCCATTATCAAAAGCAAAATGTCTTCTCTGACTGGTATATGCACTCATAGTGTTCAACAAAACAACCAGAAAAAGAACCAACATTTTTGAAAGATTGTAATCATCTCGAACTTCAGTATTACCTGAACTTAATCAAGTAGGGGTCTAGATCAATTTAATTGAGGGGTCTAAAGCAATTTAATTCATGATCACTTGTTTAATGATTGTAGAAACTAAGAACAGCAGATGCTGGTTTATACCAAAGATAAATATTTAGTGCTGTAGTAACTCAGCGGGTCAGGCAGCATTTCTGGAGAAAAAGGATAGGTGAGGTTATGGGTTGGGACCTTTCTTCAGATTGAAAGTACTCTCAGTCTGGAGAAGAGTCCCAACCCAAAAAATGGCCCATCCTTTTTCTCCAGAACTGCTGCCTGACCCTTTGAGTTACTCCAGCACTTTGTGTCTATAATTGTTCAATGGTTGTGATCATCTTGCCTACATTCTCTTTAAAGTTTGTTTATTAGAAATAAATCAGTACTATGTAGAAGTGACTTGGTAGTTACAATAAGATTATCACTGCATGTTTTAAATAACTATTATGGCTAGATTTTGTGAATAACTTGACAGATTTTACAGACAGGCTGTGAATGATTCATAGGATAGGGGACAAGTGATTGGACAATAGGAGAAAAATTTAAACAAGATTTGCTCTGTATCTGATATAGCAACATGCTGCCACCTAGCTCACCCTTTCAATGTCATCATCATAGAAACATAGAAACATAGAAAATAGGTGCAGGAGGAGGCCATTTGGCCCTTCGAGCCAGCACCACCATTCATTGTGATCATGGCTGATCGTCCCCTATCTATAACCCGCGCCTGCCTTCTACCCATATCCCTTGACTCCACTAGCCCCAAGAGAAACAGATCATTAACCAGGGGCCACAGTTTAAGAATAAGGGGTAAGCCATTTAGAACGGAGGTGAGTAAAACCTTTTTCACACAGAGGGTAGTGAATCTGTGGAATTCTTGGAATCTGAGCCAATTCTCTGGATGCTTTCAAGAGAGTGTTAGATAGAGCTCTTAAAGATAGCAGAGTCAGGGGATATGGGGAGAAGGCAGGAACAGGGTACTGATTGTGGATAATCAGCCATGATCACTGTGAATGGCAGTGCTGGCTCGAAGGGCTGAATTGGCCTACTCCTGCACTTATTGTCTATTGTTCCGTTGATGGGACTATATGGATTTTTTTTTGAAAACTTGAGTACTTGCATTTGAAACTTTTGATACAGGAACAGACGTTTACTAATTAATTTACCCAGATAAATCAATTATTTTAAGTTGTGCTTCATAGAAAATATTTCAAAAATTCTCATAAAGCTACTTCACTAAAAAATGACCATATCACATACTGCCAATTGATTATGAACAATAGAGTTTGCAATTTTATTTTATGTACATTACAGTGAAGCAAATTCATTGCTACACCATTTATATCTCACTTGTAATAAAATTGTTAAATCTAACACTATGTCTATTACCTTCTTTAAAGTGCATCAGTTTGTACCTTTATCGAACTCACGTAATAGACATTTTTTTTAGTTTGAAGCATTTCAGTTAGACTAAGCAGCACATGTAAATCCACACAAAACTTTTCAAACCAGGCCAATGCACAATATCCTTCAACTAACTTAATAACCAAACTGATTAAGAGATAATTAGTTGTGGGATTAAGTCAGTCATCTTTCTACTTTCATCTGATCTTTGTATGATTTATTGGTTTTAAGTATGTATTCATTTATTTTCTTCCTGTTTCTTTCATTTTTAATAATTCAAGTTTGACTTTACATTTAATTGTGAACGTAGCTTACTTTCATTGTCTACTGAATATCTAAGACCAGGCACTTTCTCTGCAGGCATCTCTTCCCCTTGCCTTTGCACAGATCCCGATGGAGACTAAGGAGGGTCACCTTCCACTTTCTTAGGCTGTGAATGGTTCGTAGGATAGGGGACAAGATATTGGACAATAGGTAGGAGAAATGTTTAAACTAGAAAATAAAGAATAAAAGATTGTTACATCAAACAATGTACACGGTCACGGCAAAACAGAAATGAGGATTATGCTGGATCCAGTGATCAGAATATGTAAGTGATTGTTAACTTTCCAGATATTATATTGACAATGTGATCAGTTTAATCCAACAAAACATAACATCGTGTGATCAATCATTCGGAAAGAAAGTTACCTTACAATGCTCAAAAACTCACATGTCATGGAGCTGTAGTTTAATTAGTTCAAAGAAAAGATGAAGGACTGCTACAATCCCTCTCATTTTGTGGCGTGCATACGTATTGTGCAGTTTGTTGAGAAGATGTGCCACTCAATGGCATTCCAGATAAAGTCTTAGCTGATAAACTACATGTGCTTGTCCTCCGCATCTGCTCAGGTATGAAAGTTGACATGGTCAAATTAGTGTTCCTGAAGTCATTAAATTCTTCCTGATTTTCACCAGTTGGTATCATAGAAAGTTCAAACGAATTTAAGTCTACAAAGGATGGTGAAAATTTAAGAGAATTCTCATCTATTTTAGAGATGCTGTCTGTCTTTTTCTGAAACTGATCAATTTCAATTTCATTGTCCTCCTGCAATTAGATAAGGAGAAAAATGTAATTAACAGAAGATCACTGCAGAGTTAATCGTTTGAAACATTTCTAATGTTAAAAATGTTTGCAGCTTAACACAGTTTGCTTTTTGTAAAAGGCGACAGAGGTTTAAGTTTAGTGTATAGATGTTTCTTGGTTTAATTCCCTGAGATAATCTAAGGGAATGGGAACTGCCATTTGATTGCAGTCTTTGCCAAGCTCAGTCATTCAACTTCAGGTGTATGACAGTGTGAAGGATACGTAACACAGACAGGGGCACAATAACATAAAAAAATGCTTCAACATCAAATACATATTTGAAAATGTATTGGCCTGGTCTTGTTAGAGAGGAGAGGATCTTTCCCCTAGTGAGAGAGTCGAGGACCAGAGGCCATAGCCTAAAAATAAAAGGACATACCTTTAGAAAAGAGATGAGGAGGAATTTCTTTAGGGTGGTGAATCTGTGGAATTCATTGCCACAGAAGGCTGTGGAGGATGTCAATAGATTTTTTTTAAGGTGAAGATTGACAGATTCTTGATTAGTACAGGTGTCAGGAGTTATGGGGAGAAGGCAGGAGAATGGGAATGAGAGGGAAAGATAGATCAGCCATGATTGAATGGCAGAGTAGACTTGATGGGTCAAATTGCCCAATTCTGCATCATATAAATTATGAACTTATGAAATGTATTTGCATATTATGGGTTTGAACATTCAGGGCAAGCAAAACAGTAGTTCTGAGCAGGCAAAAAGTAATGAAAGCTAATAAATCTCCCTCAATGGGTCACATGTATCGCATCCCATTTAAAGAAATAAGGAAGATATTTCTGGTGCTGATAACCATCATTGGGAGGTTTCAGGATAGCAGAAATAGACATGTCTTGCTCTGGTAACCAGTGTGTTATCAAACCAATGCGATAGAATAGCTGTATTAAAGAATATCACAAAATATAGCCCATTTGAGGTAGGAACAGACTGGATTACTAAAACACATTTTCAAAGTATATATTTTTCTTCTTAAACAAAGGAGTGAGGGAATAAAGGGTAAGACTTTAGTAAACGTCCATATGGAAGAAAATGAAGAATCACAGTAAGATCTCTATTTATAAAACAGGATAATGTCCTGTTCTTCCATACTGTAGTGTATACTGTATATGAAGAAGTTGAAAACATACTGCACAATAGAGTGTATGTGCTCCCTAAGGAACTACCATTTACACCAAAGCATGGTCCAACTTAATTTTTTAATGAATTGTGATAAATATTTTAATTTAGCTCTCATTATATGGTCCATTCATTTCCAGTTTGATTGGACTGCCTATCATAGATTAAAATAATTATCTAAAACAAAAAGCAAGTGAAACAAAAAGAGATAAGATATGCTGAAATATCTAGATTTAAAAAATCATGTAAATGTAATCAACTATTTTCTTCTAACTGAAGACAATCTAATTTCATTGCATTGTGTCTGAAAGGATATCAACGATTAGCTTGTGTATTAAGTATTAGCTAATGTCTGCAATTAGATACAATACAATAAATTATCTTTGAGAAATCTAAAAATATTACCTCTCCAACAGCATCTCCTTTCTTTTTGCCTTTCCACCAAGTCTCTACCATGGCAGCAACGAAAGCCAAAATAACACCCAGAGCAAGAAAAACAAAAGCTCCGGCAAAATTTTGTAGGTCCATAGGGCCTCCCTTTCCATGTGTTTTAACATGGCTTTGCAAATCGCATTTCCCAGCTTTGGGCCACCACTTCTGCTTCAGTCCGTCCAGTTCACCATTTTGCTCAAGTTCTAGAAGGCTGCATTAAAAAATGCAGAACATACATTATTCAGGTAAAACTGTTCACAGAACCTACTCAATGATCAATACGATTTGATCATTTCAGGATAAAACTTGCACTAGGGTATAATTTACAACATGGAGAGAGATCCCAAGATATCAAAGAGAAACATCATTGGAAAATAAATGATACACATAAATATAAAATTAACATAGATACAAGAAGATGTAACAAACCGTTTGGTCGAAGAGGAAGTTCGTAAAGAGAATTTTCAAGGAGAAACAAATGGAGTACAGAGGTTCATGGAAGCAATTTAAAACCTGCAAATCTTGCAGCTAAAGGCACAACCATTAATGCTAACGTGTCAAGGGACGAGGATATATATGTAAGAGACTTGAAGAGATTTAAGCAGACACAATAGACGGTATATGCTAGAATCGTGAGCAAAAAACAAAGTGCTGTCCATATACCTCCACAGATGTTGCCTGGCTTGCTGAGTTCCTCAAGCACTTCGTTTTTTGTTGAGGGATTTAAGCTCATGGATAAAAATGATAACATGTAAGCTTGACTTGTCAGGACCAAAGTGGTCACTGGAATAATTGAAAAGGAAGGTCTTGTCTGGATCAGGAAACTGGAAACAGGTGATGAATGAACATTTCATAAGGTGCAGGAAAATGTAAATCTTTTTTTGGAACATGAAAAGTTATTGTTCACTTTGACACTGCTCTCAGGGAAAGGCACACATCCTCTATAGTTTATATCGAAATCCATGGGTACATTGAAGTCTTTGGATAGAGTGCAGAAAATGTCTATCTTAATGTTGCCTGGATTAGGGAGTAATGGGCATGGATATGGAACTAAGGTGATCTGCCATGCATTCTTTTAATTTGTTTTAGTTTTCCCATCAAAGGGAAGATGAGAAAGTGATCAAGAAGAAATCTGTAGTAGTGTAGTAGTTGATGGAGAAAAATAAAGGGCCAGAATTTAAGATAGTAGAGGGAATGAAGGACATGGTGGAAATGTATATCTAGGTGATATCAGTGTTAATACAAAATGCTGGAGTAACTTAGCAGGTTCAGCAGAATCTTTGGATAACATGGATAGCTGACTTTTCGGGTCGGGTTCTCCTTGAAGAATGGTCCTGGCTTGAAATGTTATCCACCCATGTTCCCCAAAAATGCTGCTTAACCCACTCAGTTACTCCAGCACTTTGTATCTCTTTGTGTAAACAAACATCTGCTGTTCTTTGTGTCATCAGTGTTTTGTGTTTACTTTCCTTCAAATATTTTACGTTTCCTATTTTACGGTGATTTATTTATTGTATATAATTTACATTATATGCATTTTGCAATGGCTTGTTAATTAGTTTAGACTGATCTGATCAAAATGAATCCACAAATATTAATTTCTTATTGCAATTTCTTTTGAACTTCAATGGGCAAATTATTTTTAATCATTACGATAATTTTAAACAAAATGTGGGAATTGTTTTTTGTTAGTTGTAATGGACCAGGGAGGCAAAATGTATGAGATATTTTTTGTCATTAGCTGATATGGAATGTGTCACTGCAGGGAAACATACATTGCGAGAATAACATTTATTGAAAGTATATTTTTTAAAAAGGACCAAAAATCTCACCATTGCACAAATTTACATGTGCAAAATGTATTTATGTTTTGTTTATGTTTTAAATGCAGAATAGTTAAAGACAGTCCCATGAACTTTTTTAGACTTGGGACATGACACTAATCAAAATAAGCTAACAATAGTATATTGATGGTAGACAAAATTGCTGGAGAAACTCAGCGGGTGAAGCAGCATCTATGGAGAGAAGGAATAGGTGACGTTTTGGGACGAGACCCTTCTTCAAAAACTGTGGAAACTGCAAAAACTTACGTTTCCTTCTTTGGAAACGTAAATGGAGTTATGTGATATATCAATACACATTGATTAGTATAATGCAGAAAATGAGTTGAGAAATAAAATAATGGCATTCACTATCAGTGATTTTAACTTTGTAGAGAATTGTGCCAACCTGATTTTGCTGTAATTGTTACTCTCATGCAGTAGTGAGTCACTCAGGGATAGTTTTACTGTTTAAAACAGATGACTATTTAGGTTTCAGCATTTTAATGTTATTGGATTGTCTGTGTAGGTTACACAGAAGCAATTACTCAATATTTTACCAATAAAAAACACATGCCTTATGTTCCCACATTGCCTGAATAGAACAAACACTGCACAGATTTATCTCAGACCGACAGTTTGGCCTGCACTGATGATTATTCACAGTTTCAAAAGATTCAATTCTAGTGCAGGTTTCATTTCAGGATCAGTTCAGAAATGCATTTTTAATTCAGTTCATTGCATTCCTTTTGCCAACTAGCATAAATATATCAACAACTCATTGTCAATAAATTTTAAAAACAGTATCTGCCAGTATCCTAGAATTCGAGAATTGTGTGTTGAAAATAAATACATTTAGTGCTTATTTACACATGGATTTTGTATGAGTGAATTTTTATTCTGCATCTCCAGATATTTTGGTAATGATTTGTGAATTCAGTAAGGGTAAACTTCCAGTACCTGAATAGCCATATCACAGGGTTGCCTGTATTTCCTTGCTTTGTCAACAAGTCTCAGATATGTAAACTGGAGCAGGGGACATTGTTCAGTCCCAATGAGTAACAAATATTTCAGCTTTATACAGCTGTTGAGCCAAATAAACCTTGAAGCAAATCACAGTTCAGATAATTGATGTGTTTTTTTTTAAATCTAAACTCGTTTAATCTTCCCATTAGTTGCATGGTCAGCAAATGTTATAAAAAATGTCCAAATTTAAATCAAATGCGTAGGGATATGAAGAACACTGCTATATAAAATTTGATTATGGTCAGAGAAGTTACAGATACTGTGAGCTGCATAACGAGTGATATTTTGGATTAAATCACAAAGTCTGCAGTTGACCGATGCATTTTCTTGCTTTCATTCTGATAATTTTACTTAGTTTTGATGTGCTTGTTAGGGGGTCAAATACTTAAAAGCTGCATTAACGATCTCGCCAGCAAATTTCTGCAAGTTAGAATTAAATCAATTTCACATCTTAAGAGTTTCATTCGATCAGATACTAAATCATCCATACTATAATAGTTCAATTTTATATTCGACAGAAAAATTAATAGAATAAGGACAATAAGGATTAATCGAATAAGTGACAATAGAATACAATGAGGTACAGTTGAGGTAATTGTATAATATTCCTTGTTATTAATGAATTCTATTGGACATCAGCATCACTGGCTAGGCCATAATTTATTGTCCACCCCCAGTTTCTCGAGAATGTACTGGTGAGCTGCCATCTTCAACTGCTGCAGTCCTTCCAGTAAAGGTACTCCAACACTGTAGACATCAAAGGAGCAACGACATATTTTTAAATCAATCAATCAATCAATCAATCAATCAGATTTATTCATCACCGACACAATAAAGTGCAGTGAAATTAACTTGCCAGCAGCGGTACAATCAAAAGGAACACACAATACACAATGAAAGCTTAACACAAACATCCACCACAGCATTCTTCACTGTGATGGAAGGCACAAAGTACAGTCAGTCCTTCTCCATTGTTCTGCTGTGGTCGGGGCTATAAACCTCCACAGTCGCCGCTGCGAGCGTCCAGATGTACAGGCCTTTTCATCTGTAAGGTAAGTCCCGAATCGGTGCTTCCCTTCTGGAGACTGTGGCTTCAGGATGTCGTAGGCCGGCGGTCGGAGCTCTTCTCCAGGGATCCCCGGCGAGGGATTCCACTCAGGATGGTAAGTCCAAGCACCGCAGACCGCTGCTTCAAGACGTTGTAGGCCGCGGGCTGGCGGTCGGAGCTCTTCTCCTCCGAGGATCCCCAATGAAGGATCCCTGCCTCCGGACACCGCACCCACGGCTAGAAGCTCCGCAGACCGCGGCTTTAGGCAGTAACAGTCAGCGGACCAGCGATCGGAGCACTCCCTTCTGGGGACCCGGACATGGGTTCACCTCGCTCCGTGATGAAAAAAGTCTGAAGTTCCGGGCCCGACTACGGGAAAGGCTGCACCAATCCATGTTGTTAGGCCAAGAGGGAGGCGACATGGAAAAAGTCATCTCTCCATGGAGGAGGTGACCAATAGCGGTTCCTCCCTTTCCCCCCTCACCATCCCCCACACAAGACATACCAAGATACATTAAAATACACGTTTGGACATACCAAAAAAACATCAGGGTCAAATGCAATTCGGAAGGGTACCTGCAGATAACGGTGTTCCCAAGCACTTGCTGATCTTGTCCTTAGTAGTGCAGATCACAGATTTCAGAGGTGCAGTTGGAGCAGCCTGGAATAACTATTGTACAAGCGTTTTATCTGGTATACACTGAAGCTACTGGTTATAAATGTTTAGAGAGATGGGTGGAGTACCATATAATCCATCTCACCTCATCTCTGGATTTCAGTTCTACAGCCCACAGTTACATCTAGGCTTTGACGGGGTCCGGGACCAAGTGGTCCTCATGAAAGCTTGCTAGGTGAGCACACTATTGATGATTAAATGCTGCTTGACTGCATGGTTGATGACAGCTTCCATCACTTTATTAATGATCGAGTGTGGACCAAAAGCTGGATTAGTTTGTCCCGTTTCTAGTGAATAATACTTAACTGGGTAATGTGTCACTGTTGGATAGATGCATGTGTACCATTTCAGCTTAACAGCTGTTGGATAGATGCATAACTGTAGCATTTCAGCTTAACATGAGCCAAAGCTGGTTTTGGAACCAGGTGTTAAATACTACATCTGGGCCATTCTTGAAGACTTAAGGGCCTGTCCCACATAGGCGATTTTTATGGCGACTGTCACAGTCGTAACATGTTCCCGAAGAAGCGGCGACTGGACCCCCTCCCTACAACAATGTCTACGACAAGCTACGACAACCTACCACCTAGTCGACGTCAAGCTATGGTAACCTACTGACAACCGGCGACCCATTAGGTCGTCTACCTACAACCACACCTACGACCACACAAGCGACAACCTATAACAAATAAAGTCAACCTACGTCCACCCGCGTCAAGCTACGACAAGCAACGACCCTGTCGGCGACAACTGAAGACAATTCAATCGCTGGTTCCTGTCACCGGTTGATGTAGGCTGACGTAGGTAGTCGCCAATGGAATTCACTGAACCGGCGACAACCAACGTCTCCCCCACCTGGTTTGCGACTTTGGTTATAGTGGACAGAGTATCTTCATAGTAATCGGACATTCTGTTTAATATCACAGGCTGCCGGTTATACCGCTGAAATTGACAAGCAATTGCTTCAATCGACACGTGCAATGATGCTCTATTCAACCATGTTACAAACAGACTTTTAGCTTGCATCAACAAAAATAATTTTTTAGCTGTTTCGAAGAAATTTGTATTTGGAAATAACATGAGCTAGGTGTTTGGTGCAAACCTCTGATTCTGTTATTGTGGCCAATCGGTAATAACAAACACCATTCCCCCCCCCATGGTCTGCTATAACAAGGGTGATCTGTATAGCGATATAAGAGAACTACCTGCACTGCATCTCCTCACCTGCCAACACTGTGTGAGTACCTTCATCACACCGGCTCCAACAGCTCAAGTAGGCATCTCAGTACCAATTTTCAAGGGGATTTGGGAATGTGCAGTAAATACTGCCCTTCCAATGACATACACACTTCACAGAAGAATAAATTAAAGTCATTGTGGCTTATCTCTGAAGCACGAGAATCAGCAGTGCCAACAATATCACCAATTACTGTTCTGAGAGGTTAACTGAATAATAACTTATCTGGGGAGTAGGTACGATTGCGATTGATTTCAGTGAAATGACTGAACTCGCTGACTACTTGCAACAGAGAGGCAAATGGATTGAGGGATTGGCAGTGGATTATAGACAAGAATTAATGTGGAAATTGTGAAGTAAAACCTATAGATGCTGCAAAAACAGACTGGGTTAAGTAATATTAATGAATATGACATTCAGACATGAAAAATGTAGATTTGTATTATTCATAGGAGACGAGGAAGGAAAATATCAGCAAAATGCTGCATTGTATTCAATGTTTTCCATCAGTCCCTTTTCCTGTCTCCGACTTGGTTTTCTACTGCCTCTGAGTATTCACACATTCTTTGTATCTATACTTTCTTCATATTTATTTTCAATTTATTTTAGTCAAATGATTTGTTATATTAGCTAACAATCACCAGTAATTCAAAGACAAGCGGAACTGCAGATACTGGTTTACAAAAAATGAAATGCTGAAGTAACTCAATGGGTTTGGCAGCAACTCTAGAGAACATGGATAGGTGACAAAGTGCTGGAGTGCTGCACCCCTGAGGATGATGGAGGTCAGATCGATACACATAATTAAGGTGGAGATAAGTGTATAAGTTCTTGGAGCAGAATTAGGCCATTTGGCCTGTCAAGTCTACTCTGTCATTCAATCATGGCTGATCTATCTATCTATCCTTCTCAATGCCATTCTCCTGCCTTCTCCCCATAACCATTGACATCCTTACTAGACAAGAAATATTAAGGGATAGGTAAATATTTGAATGATTGTGGAATTAAAGGTTATGGGAAATTGGGTTGAGGGCATAGATCAGCGATGATCACAGACCATGTTGTGGCTGGCTACAGTTGCCTGGTGGCATACGCTTGCTCCTATTTTCTTGCATTCTAGTGTTCAATTGTTCAAGTAATACTTCCTTTGTCCAGGAGACTCCAGAACCAGGGTCCACAGTTTAAGAATAAGAGGTAAGCCATTTAGAACGGAGACAAGGAAACACCTTTTCTCACAGAGAGTTGTGAGTCTCTGCCTTAGTGGAGGCCGGTTCGTTGGATACTTTCAAGAGAGAGCTATATAGGGCCCTTAATGATAGCGGAGTCAGGGGATATGGGGAGAAGGCAAGAACGGGGTACTGATTGGAGATGATCAGCCATGATCACATTGAATGGCGGTGCTGGCTTGAAGGGCCGAATGGCATACTCCTGCACCTATTGTCTATTGTCTATTGTCTATTGTCTATTGTCTATTGTCTTTGCTTTTGTAGAAACGAAGAATTGCAGATGCTGGTTTATACTAAAGAAAGGCACAACTTTCAGGAGAAATTCAGTGGGTCAGGCAGGGATTGACAAATTGGGAGTTTAAAGATGGTATTAAAGGGGTAGTGGGTACAGGAAACATTACAAAATACTCCCAAATTAATGAGAAGGAAAGTTCGAGAAGGGATAAAACAGAAAGGTCAGGGCCAATTGTGAGCTGTGTGAGAGAGGAGGTGATTACCAAAGTCAAAGTGTTGTATGTGAATGCGCAAAGTATATGAAATAAAGTGGACGAGCTTGAGGCTCAGTTAGAAATTGGCAAGTATGATGTTGTTGGAATTACAGAGATATGGCTGCTAAAGGGCCAGGGCTGGGAACTAAATATTCAAGGGTAAACCTACTATTGAAAAGACAGACAGGTGGGCAGAGGGGGTGGGGTAGCTCTGTTGGTGAGGAATGAAATTCAGTCCCTTGCAAGGGGTGACATTGAAACAGGAGATGCGGAGTCAGTATGGATAGAACTAAGGAATTGCAAGGATAAAAATACCCTAATGTGACTTATCTATAGGCCCCCAAACAGTAGCCAGTGCAAGTGGAATCAAGAGTTAAAATTGGCATGTCGTAAAGGTAATGATATGGTTGTTATGGGAGATTTCAATATGCAGGTAGACTGGGAAAATCAGGTTGGTACTGGACCACAAGAAAGAGAGTTTGTGGAGTTCCTCCGTGATGGATTCTTGGAGCAGCTTGTATTGGAGTCTACCAGGGAGTAGGCAATTCTGGATTTAGTTTAGTGTACCAAACTGGATTTGACAAGGGAACTTGAGGTTAAGGAGCCATTAGGAGGTAGTGACCATAATTTGGTAAGTTTTATCTACAATTTGAGAGGGAGAAGGGTAAATCGGAGGTGTCAGTGTTACAGTTGAACAAAGGGGACTATGGAGCCATGAGGGAGGAGTTGGGCAAAATGGTTTTGTGTAGACTGATGGGACTGAAGCATGATAAATCCACAGGGTCTGATGGTCTGAAACAAAGGGTACTTAAGGAAGTGGCTCTAAAAATCGTGGACGCATTGGTGATAATTTTCCAATGTTCTATAGATTCGGGATCCATTCCTGTGGATTGGAGGGTGGCTAATGATATCCCACTTTTTAAGAAAGGTGGGAGAGAGAAAGGGAATTATAGACCAGTTAGCCTGACATCGGTGGTGGAGAAGATGCTGGAGTCAATCATAAGATGAAATAGTGGCACATTTGGATAGCAGTAACAGGATCTGTCTGAGTCAGCATGGATTTACAAAGGGGAAATCATGCAAGACTAATCTGGAATTTTTTTGAGGATGTAACTAGGAAAATGGACAAGGGAGAGCCAGTGGATGTAGTGTGCCTGGACTTTCAGAAACCATTTGATAAGGCCCCACATAGGAGATTAGTGTGCAAAATGATATTGCGGGTAGAGTGCTGACATGGTTGGAAAATTGGTTGGCAGACAGGACACAATGAGTAGGGATTAGCGGGTCCCTTTCAGAATGGCAGGCAGTGACTCGTGGGGTACCACAAGGCTCGGTGCTGGGACCGCAGCTATTTACAATATACATCAATGATTTAGATGGAGGGATTCAAAGTAACATTAGCAAATATGCAGATAACACAAAGCTGGGTGGCAGTGTGAACTGTGAGGAGGATGATATGAGAACGCAGGGTGACTTGGACAGGTTGGGCGAGTAGGCAGATACATGGCAGATGCAGTTTAATGTGGATAAATGTGAGGTTATCCACTTTGGTACCAGAAACAGGAAGGCAGATTAGTATCTAAATTACGTCAAGTTGGGAAAAGGGGAAGTACAATGGGATTTGGGGGTCCTTGTTCATCAGTCAATGAAAGTAAACATGCAGGTGTAACAGGCAGTGAAGAAAGCAAATGGCATGTTGGCCTTCATAACAAGAGGAGTTGAGTATAGGAGCAAATAGGTCCTTCTGCAGTTTTACAGGGCCCTAGTGAGACCACACCTGGAATATAGTGTGCAGTTTTGGTCCCCTAATTTGAGGAAGAACATTCTTGCTATTGAGGGAGTGCAGCGTAGATGTACAAGGTTAATTCCCAGGATGTTAGTACGTCATATGCTGAGAGAGGAGCTGGCCAAGGTAGATTGGAAAGGTATGCTAGCAGGAATGACAGTGGCACAGCAATGGCGGGAATTTCTGGGCATAATCCGGAAGACGCAGGATCATTTCATTCCAAAAAGGCAGAAAGATTATAAGGGGAGTAGGAGGCAACCATGGATGACAAGATAAGTTAGGGATAGAATAAAACTAAAAGAAAAGATGTAAAACACAGCAAAGAGTAGCCAGAAGCTAGAGGATTGGGAAACTTTCATAGGACAACAGAAGGAAAAAAATGGGCAATACGGGCTGAAAAGATGAAGTACGAAGGGAAGCTGGCCAGGAATATAAAGAAGGATAGTAAAAGCTTCTTTAGATATGTTAAGGGAAAAAGAGTAGCAAAGTCAAATGGAGGTCCCTTGAAGGCAGACACGGGTGAAATTATTATGGGGAACAAGGAAATGGCAGAAGAGTTGAACAGGTAGTTCGGATCTGTCTTCACTAAGGAAGACACAAACAATCTCCCAGAAGTACGGGAGGACAGAGGGGATCGAGGAACTGAAATAAATTTTCATTAGGTGAGAAATAGTATTGGGTAGGCTAATGGGACTGAAGGATGATAAATCCCCGGGGCCTGATGGACTGCATCCCAGGGTCCTCAGGGAGGTGGCTCTAGAAATAGTGGACGCATTGGCGATCATTTTCCAATGTTCAATAGATTCAGGATCAGTTGCTGTGGATTGGAGTTTAGCTAATGTTATCCCACTTTTCAAGAAAGGAGTGAGAGAGAAAACGGGGAATTACAGACCAGTTAGCCTGACTTCGGTGGGGGGAAAGATGTCGGAGTCAATTATTAAAGAGGTAATAATGGGGCATTTGGATAGCAGTAAAAAGATTTGTCCAAGTCAGCATGGATTTATGAAAAGAAAATCATGCTTGACTAATCTTCTGGAATTTTTTGAGGATGTGACAAGTAAAAGAGATGAAGGGGAGCCAGTGTATGTAGTGAATTTGGAATTTCAGAAAGCCTTTGATAAGGTCCCGCACAAGAGTACAATTAGAACACATGGTATTGGGGGTAGGGTGTTGACGTGGATAGAATATTTGTTGGCAAGCAGGAAGCAAAGAGGAGGAGTGAACAGATCCTGTTCAGAATGGCAGGCAGTGGTGAGTGGAATGCCACAAGGCTAGGTGTTGGGGTCGCAACTGTTTACCATATATATTAATGATTTGGAAGAGGGAATTAGGGGCAATACCAGCAAGTTTGCGGATGACACAAAGCTGGGTGGCAGTGTGAACTGTGATGAGGATGTTAGGAGGTTGCAGGGGACCCGGACAGGTTGAGTGAGTGGGATGATGTGTGATAGATGCAGTATAATATAGATAAATGTGAGGCTATCCACTTTGGTGGCAAAAACAAGGGGGCAGATTATTATCTCAATGGGGTTAGGTTAGGTAAGGGGGAGGTGCAGCGAGTCCTGGGCGTCCTTGTACACAGGTCACTGAAAGTTGGCGTGCAGGTACAGCAGGCAGTGAAGAAAGCTAATGGAATGTTGGCCTTCATAACAAGAGGATTTCAGTATAGGAATAGAGAGGTTCTTCTGCAGTTGTATAGGGCTCTGGTAAGACCATATCTGGAGTATTGCATACAGTTCTGGCCTCCGAATTTGAGGTAGGACATCCTTGTGATTAAGGCAGTGTAGCGTAGGTTCACAAGATTGATCCCTGGGATGGTGGGACTTTCATCTGAGGAAAGATTGAAAAGACTAGGCTTGTATTCACTGGAGTTTAGAAGGATTTTATAGAAACATATAAAATTATAAAAGGACTGGACAAGCTAGATGCAGGAAAAATGTTCAAAAATGTTGGGCAAGTCCAGAACCAGGGGCCACAGTCTTAGAATAAAGGTGAGGCCATTTAAGATTGAGGTTAGAAATATCTTTTTCAACCAAACAGTTGTGAATTTGTGGAATTCCGTGCCACAGAGGGCAGTGGAGGCCAAATCACTGGATGGATTTAAGAGAGAATTAGATAGAGCTCTAGGGGCTAGTGGAATCAAGGGATATGGGGAAAGGCAGGCACGGGTTATTGATTGGGGATGATCAGCCATGATCGCAATGAATGGCTGTGCTGGCTCGAATGGCCTCCTCTTGCACCTATTTTCTATGTTTCTAGAATGGAGAGGCTGGGCTTGTACACTCTGGAATTTAGAAAGGTGAGAGGGGATCTTATTGAAACTTATAAGATTATTAAGGGTTTGGACACACTAGAGGCAGGAAACATCTTCCCGATGTTGGGGGAGTCCAGAACCAGGGGCCACAGTTTAAGAATAAGGGGTAAACCATTTAGAACGGAGGCGAGGAAACTTTTTCTCACAGAGAGTTGTGAGTCTGTGGAAACCTCTGCCTCAGAGTGCGGTGGAGGCCGGTTCTCTGGATACTTTCAAGAGAGATCTAGATTGGGCTCTTGAAGATAGTGGAGTCAGGGGATATGGGGAGAAGGTAGGAACGGGATAATGATTGGGGATGATCAGGCATGATCATATTGAATGGCGATGCTGGCTCGAAAGGTCGAATGGCCTACTCCTGCACCTATTGTCCATTGTCTATCTTTAGAGAAAAAGGATAGGTGACGTTTCGAGTCGGGACACTTCTTCAGACTGCAATCCAGTTTTCCCAATTCTGAAGAAGGGACCCGACCTGAAAAAAACTCAGCAGATCAGGCTGCATCTCCACAGGAAAGTAGGTGATGTTTCGGGTCGAGACCCTTCTTCAGATAAATTTATTTGATCTTCTTTGATTTCGATAACTAATTTTTCATATTTGATAGGAAAAGAATTTGGCCTTTCGGCCCATCAAGTCTACTCCGCCATTCATTCATCGCTTTTACAGTACATTATTAAAATATCTTTCCCTCTCAACCCTATTCTCCTACCTTAATGTGATAAGGTTCCTTAAAACTAAAATGGCATCGCTCTGCAGCACAAATAAGGCAAGTATCTCTGCATTTTTCAGATTAAGATGCCACTTTTTACTGCCCTGTGATTGTTATTAATATATTTTCTGACAGGATTGAACATTAGATTGATGCTACCTTTACTTTATCGGGACAATGATGCCGTGACCATTAGGAAACAAGCATTAACCGATCTCCCTCCAGAGGGCTCAGCAGATTTACGAATTAAAATTTTATGTTTACCATCGCACACTGTAATGTATCGTCTATAACTGCATGGCAAATAAATTTTCAGTGATATTCTGATGAAGTGTCACAGCATTCACACTCATGAATAATTTAAACATCATTTAAATAATCACCTTGGGATACATTTACCATGTAATGCTGTGTGTTTAACATTTCCCATTTAAGCAAAATTATAAAATAATATATCTTTTTATGTTTAATATGACCTATTAAATAAAATTTGAGTTTTTTTTGTTTTGATAAACCTCCTTTATATTAATACTTTAAATTGGAGGCATTCCGGTAAATGATGATTCCTAATGACCATAATTAGCACTCTGTATTTGGCACACAATCTGTAATGATGCAATGTGCTGTCAGTTCATCTTCTAAGATGCTGAAATCTTACTTGGCAATGATAGAGGGTAAATTAAGGGTGTGATTCCTGCAGAGGGCAGACTACACCGCTTGCTGGAACACCATTCTTTCACTCATATCATTAACTATCATTCGCACATCGTTTGCACTGTGCATTGCTCAGTACATAAATATATTTACAATATCTCACACTAAAAAAAACAATTTTCACTGCAAGAAATAAGAGCAAAGGACAAATAGGTGCAGGCTGTTTTGCTTTTAGAGGCTGTTCTGCCAATTCCATAAGATCATAGCTGAACTTGTGGCTCCTTACATTCTTGTTGAATGGCTTAATATAAAAAAATAACCTGACATTTGAACATACCCAGTCTGAGAATATTTTCAAGATTTTTCTGGAGAATATTAAAACATATTAGTTAAAACATAGGTTGTGCAAACCTTTATTCAGCTTCTGGATAACAATTTTTTTCCCACACCTTTGCCCTGGATGGTTGACTCCTTATCCAGAGATGATGCCTTCAATTGCCTTGTAATTATTATTGATATATGAATCAATTCCATGAATCAATACGGAAAAGACTCATCCATTAGCATATCCTACCTCAGGCACAGAAACTAAAATTACACACAGGACTACAAATGTTATCTCACCAAAGTCTGCATGATCTACCTCAACATTAGGTTTGAGCCCAAGTTGAAATTAAAGTCACTGTATCTATCTGTCACCTCAGTGACAGCACTGGTCTCCATTAAGCCTCAGTTCAGATGCTATGGAAACTCTCACGTCCTTGTTTGCTTACGTTCTTATATTATTCTAAAGCCATTCTGGTGGATCTGTCTCCTTCTACTCTCTGTATATAACGTCATTCAAAACTCTGCTGCCATATTCTACCTTCCACGGAATCCCTCTGCTTGTTAGGAAACACAACTTTAATATAATTCCCACCAATATTCAAAATTTCCCATGGTCTCATTCTCAGTGAGTAACCTGATAAATATTAATCATAAACAAGCTTTAATCAATAAAATATATTGCTTATAGTAAAATTAATTGAATTATTTAATTTAGTTCAGTTTCAAGATACAGGAAACAGGTTATTTGGCTCACCGAGCATGTGGTGACCAGTGATCCCTGCACACTAACACTATCCTACACACACACACACACGGGACAATTTACAATTGTAACAAGCCCATTACCCTACATCTGTATGCCTTTGGAGTGTGGGAGGAAACCGGAGCTCCCGGAGAAAATCCACACGGGTCGTGGGGGGAACGTACAAATTCCGTACAGGCAGCACCCGTAGTTAATATCGAACCCGAGTCCCTGGTGCTGTTAGGCAGCAACTCTACCACTATGCCACCGTGGTCATGGTGGCTTGCGAAATGTGACATATATGTAAACATTTTTTATGAAACATTAGGTTTTTATCATTACAGGTTTCTTGAGCAGCAATTGGTAAACAATTTCACCTCAGGTCATCTAAAATAGTAATGTTTATAGGAAATGTTTACAGGGAGAATATTTTGTAAGTATTGGCACTTTATGTCGGTACACTGATTTCTGAATTTTATACTAGAGAAGGCTTCACAATATTGCCTTCCTTTGAAGAAGTTGCAAACTACCAACAGCAAATTCTGAGGTACCATTTATCCTGAAATTTGCCACAGAATTATAGATTCCCCCAGCAACGGAAATATCCTTGCACAACTTATCAAGCCTCCTCCATAGATCAAACCAATTGTTTTTTCAACCACCATGGATTTTAGGCACAATTAACTCAATTCTTCCTCATAAAATAACCTCTTAATTCCGGGAATCAATATGAGGAACATCTTGACTATGTAGTCAAAATGTTTGTAATTAAAATCAGATTCTGCATATTTTTCCCGTTATTTGTCCTTGCACTTTAATGTTTCCCTTAATAAAACTGCAAAATATGAATGTTTATTCATTGCACTGGTTTGCAACACTTTGAACATTCAATGTTATTGCTACCTGACATTAAATAAACACAAGGGAATAGATTGTAAAGAGAAAATTGATTTGTTAACATAAAAGCCTAATTTGACATCAAAGGTAAAGCCATTTCACACAAAATACAAATAGTGTGCATCAAAGGACAAATCAGGATATAATCAGTATACATACACTCCAGTATCCATGCTTAATTATCATATCACACTTGCCAAAATCTTTGGTGTACACAGGGCTTTGAGAGTGAAATATTAAAATGGCATTGCAGAAGTTTCTACTCAGATTTCCACAATTAAAACTTTTGCCAGTGAATATTTTGTTAGAACATAACACCATGTAATTTTAAAGGCCTCTAACATTGAGAACTAGTCCTTGTTAACAAGTAACAACATGATATATTCATTAAGCAGCTCTTGTCAATGCCACCACTATGTGTAGAAACAAACAGACTGGAGGTTTGGCAGCGAATGAAAAAACTTATTGAAATCCTGGCTGATGGTGCCACCGTGGCAGAACAAAGATCCAAAATAGTCAACAGGTCCATCAGAGTTGCAGTGTTACATCATTTGGCGTGCTCAGTCAGAGTCTGGTATTTACATAGTACAGACGCTCCCCAATTTACAGTACATAAGGGTTACAACCCATGCACTCTAGCATAAGTCAGATGTTATGTTAGACCAAAACAGAAGTAATACTGTGCATGCATAAATTTACAATTTGACACAGAGACCTCATGAGAACTCTGGCATGGAGACCACGTGGGCGCTCCCACACAGAGATCAAATGGGAGCTCCGACGTGGAATCCACATGGGAGGTCCGACATGGAAACCATATATGAGCGTCAATAGGAATACCATATGGAAGACCACCTGAGAGCATCCTCGAGATTAGCTGACTAGCTAGCGGAAGCAACCACATGCGCACTGCTACTGAGATGCACAACTCAGAAATAAAGCAAAGGGCTTAAAGAATTGGTTACATATGTGTGAGTTTACATAAGTCACCTATTACATAAGTCGGGGAGTGTCTGTATTGGGTGGGAACAATTAAACAGCCATGTGCAAACAATTGGTGGTGAAATGGCTTATTTATATTCCCTATGGCTTTTACACAGTGCATATGTTGTGATTTCAGCAGAGGTAGGATAAGGCTCTGTCTGTGGAATTGATGGCAGATTTGTTCCCCAGAACCACTGAGGGCTTCTTCAGACTGTGGCTGTGAAGGAGCAGGCACTGCCATTAGTAGACAAGAAAAACTGTCTAGAACTGATGGGGGCAGGGTCATGGTGGTGATTAGAGGTGTGTGGGGAAGGTAGGGGAGGTTGTGGAGATGTGGGAGTTGGGGAGATGTGGGTGTTGGGGTGTGGGGTGTGGGGGGGGGGAGTTGGGGTTGGGGGTGTGGGAGTTGGGGGGTGTGAGGGTTGGGGGGTGTGTGAGCATGATGAAGTTGTGACTACGTGTTCAAAGAGCTGGGTGTGGTCTCCCTACTCAGCTCTTACGGGGAGATAGCAGAACACTCTTCCAGCCTAAAGTGCGATTGTTTCCCAGTCGACACCTTGCCCCCCGAAGTGGATAATGCGCCAGTTTTTTTTCACCTTATTCGACAAAGGAATTTCATGCTCTATGAGTAAACTGCTGAGAAATAGCATGTGTAGGCAGAGCTACAGACGTCAAAGCATCTGATCAAAGAACCGTGTCCCTGTCACGGTCAATCATGAGTAGTGTTGGTCAATTAAACAGCTAATGGGAGGTAAAGGCTCCAAGGACATCCTCACCTTTAATATTCCAGAGATACGGCACGTGAGTGCTAAAGACAAGGGTTAAATATTAAATATCATATTCAGCTGTGGATGATCCGTCTTTCCAAAAAAGTTAGTCTTCAGGCACTTTGATCCAGTTTCACTTTGCATTAAGAATGAGCTGACAGCACAGGATGCTTTAAAGTCAAGAGGACTAGGAAATATACAAGTTGCGATATAAAGGCGTGCAGTCCAGAATTAGTTGTGTCAAGCCAAGCTGTTTCCGTATAGCTGCAATACTGTTTACTGTCCAACAATTCCCCAGGTATATCAGGCTAAATCCAACTCAGCTAATCATTGTTCTCAATCATCAACAAATTGATGGAAGATGACATTGACAAAATTATCAGGTAATTCACCAACAATCTGCTCACCAATATCTAATTTGGGTTTCAGTAGATGTATTTTGTTCCAGGCCTCATCACAATCAGTGTTAACTAAATGGTCAGATAACATTTACACTTCATGCTGCCTATGTAAGGGCCCCAGCGTAATCAAGGACCTGTTTCACTCCATCTACTCCCCTCTTACATCAGGTAAGAGGTACAGAAGTTTGAAAAAGCATACTGCCAGATTCAGGGACAATTTCTTCCCCAGCTTTCATCAGGCAACTGAACCGTCCTGTCACCAGCTAGATTGTGGCCCGGGATACGTTCAAGTGACAATAATAAACTAAACATTTAAAAAAAGGTGAGGTATGAACGACTATTCCTGATATTTAATCAAAGATAGCATCACGTGTTCTGGTAACACTAAAGACCATGGCATCAAATAAAAACAATCCATGGATTAGAGTCAAATCTTTTTTACTCGGTTTCCCAGCCGCAGGTTGCCCAGAACAAAGAATGCTGCTTCATCAATAATCTCTACTCCACTGTAAGGTTGGAAGTGGCATGTTTGCTGATGGTTGTAGAAATTTCAATTTTCATTTCAACTTCTTAGGAAATGAAGCAGCCCATGCCTACCTGCAACAAAACCAAGACCATTCGCAGGCATGGGATGATAAGTGGCGAGTAATATTTGCATCAAAACTCCCAGGCAATGACTATTTCCAACAAGAGAGAGTTTAATTACTTAATCTTCATGTTCAATACCATTACTATCTTCAAATTGACCAACATCAACACCTGGGAGTAAACATTGACCAGAAGCTTAACTCGACCTGCCACATAAATACAGTGCCCATTTGGAGAGGTCCGAGACTTGGTATATTGTTGCAAGTGACTCAACCTCTGATATACAAAACGCATTCCACAGTCCACAAGAAATGTCTCAAATGTGACAGAATTGCATCCAGGAGTGCAATTCCAACCTCATTCAAGATAATGAACAGCATTCAGATCAAAGCGTGTTTGGTTACCAGGCAGGTTTGGTTACCAACCCAGACCGTGATCAAAAAGGCGGTTCTCCCAGGATGGAGTATCTGTTACTACTTGAGTAAAAGAGACTGTCTGTTCTTATCAGAATAGTTCTGGCGGTCCTCCCGGTACAATGGTCGTGGATCACGGATCAAAATTGGAGGTCACGTCGGTGACGAGAAGTCTGTCAGTTGCGGGCTTAGAGGTGGATCCATGTTGGTTGGGTAACCAACCTAACACCTCATCCAGTCACAATGGCAGCAGCAACTGGAGCGGGAGGACAGGGTATCCGCAATACCCTGCGCGTCAGTGTGACGGACCTCAGCGAGGGGACTCCCTTCTCACGGGACCTGTTCATGAGGAAGGTCTTGCTAGAGACCTGCAAATTAGAGGCCAAGGACATCTTCTGTCTCCAGGACTTCCTGGGTAATGGATACTTTGACGTTACTTTCAAGTATCCGACTGGATGGCAGAAATGGTTGCAAGACTTCCGAGAGAAGGGGAACGAAGCTCCGCTGTCGCTGCTGAAGATGCAGCCGCTCTTCGTCCCCCCCACCCAGAAGGAATGGATTAATCCACCTGTGCCCGTCGTGGATGTCCTCACCTTCCTTGCTCGTTATGTTGAGGGAGCAAGGAACTGTGTGGATGTGAAAGACCAGTTCGGGAGCTGGATGAGCAAGCGGCAAGTGAAGGTAAAGCTGAGAGTGAATGAGAAGGGAGCCATCATCCACCCTCCCCCGGTGTTCGCTATCGGAGGGAACCAAGGGTACATGACCTACGCAAGGCAACCCAGGCTGTGCAGGAAATGCAACAAGTTGCAGTTGTCTGCAAGAATTGCAAGCTGGAGGATATAAGCGAGACAATGGACTGCCAAGTCAGCAAGAACTGCAACCTGTGTGGGAAGGCAGCCCACCTTTACAGGGCCAGCCCTAAAAGAGCATGCATCTATGCACGGGTGACAGGAGGGGCTGATGCCAACACCCCCAGGGTGGGCAAGACAACCCTCCACCACTGGCAAGACTCCAGCAGAAGGGAGAACAGGGATGAGGACAGCCCGACCAACCTCGAGCCCCCAACGCCGGACAGAGACCCCCCAGCGCCCTGTCCAGGAGGGAGAGTCAATGGAAGAGGGGGAACAGCAGGAGGAATGGCAGGTGGTGAACAGGAAGAAACACCAGAGGGTTCTGCCCAAAGAGCCAAAGCCGAAGGACGGGTAAGTCCAAGAAAAGTTATTTCCCAGACAGACGCCAGCAACCTCTCCTCGTTGGAGGATGATGCAACACCAAGGACCCGATGACGGAGGCAGAGGAAGAAAAAGGGTAAGGAAAAAGGAAAGGCCATGCCTATTGTACCCCAGCTCCAGGAGACTGGGAGCAGTGCAGCGACCAATGGGCCCCAGCTCCAGGAGACCGGGAGCAGTGCAGCGGCCAATGGGCCCCAGCTATGTGAGACCGGGAGAATAGCAGCGACCAATGGCCTCCAGCTCCGGGAGACCAGGAGCAGTGAGGCGACCAATGGGTCTCAGCTCCGGGAGAATGGGAGTACTGAATCAGCCACCGTACCCCAGTTACAGAAGACGGAGGGGGCAGTGCGCCCAGAAGGGGGTGGAACAAGGAGGGTCCCCCCAACAACAACTCCGGTTAAGCCAGAGGAGACCCCCCTCCTTGAGAATGCCAGCACCCAGTACGCGAGCCCCGGAAAGATGCTGCAATTCACCAAAGCGGCGGGCATGAGGGGACAAGATGATGGTCAGTGACTCTAAAGGACAATGGAGCACGTTAAAGGCATCATTAAACGTGCACAGTGTGAAGAACATTGCGCGATGTGTGAACGCCTTTCAGTACCTGTCCAAGGTCAAAGCAGATGTGACTTTTCTGCAGGAGTGCGGGCTGCCACACCTCCGCTGCTATCGGAGGTTGTTGCAATGGTGGCCCCATGGACTGTCGTTGTGGTTGGGGGTCAATGACTGTCGCGCTTCTGGTCTGGGGATCTTGCTGCGGGAAGGGAGCTTTACCATCACTGAGGTCAGGGAGATGGTCGGGGGATGTCTGCTCGTGGTGGATGTAATGTACAGAGGCTCTCCGCTCCGGCTGATTAATGTGTACGTCTCACCCATGCAGAGCGAGCGGCTGGCCGTTCTCCAGCAGCTCCCACCGCTGCTGGTCACGTCCCGGCAGCTCGTTCTGGCCGGTGACTTCAACTGCATCATTGATGCGGCTGGACGATCCGGCAGTGCCGACATCAGACTGGACAGCACCTCCAAGCACCTGTTGGAGATAGTAAAAGACGCAAAGCTGCACAACGCCTTCAGCGACCCTGCAGGTGGGTCCCAGTCGCCGTTTTCCTGGTGTTCTTCTCAGACCATTGCCTCCTTTAGACTTCCTGTCACTTACAGGAGGACTGGAAAGCAGGCAGAGGGGCGTGGAAGTTAAATGTGAAGCTGTTGACCCCAGAGAACATTGAGGAGCTAAAGAGGGACAAAGCATGTTGGAGAACAGTGAAGGACCCTCTTTGACTCCCCGACACACTGGTGGGAAGCAACCAAGGGGAACATTAAGAGGTTTTTCATATTTAAAGCTGTTCAGAAAGCAAGACAGAGTCTGAGGGAATTGGGTCAACTCCAGACAGATTTGCAGCAACTGCTCCTTCTGCAGTCGAGAGAGGTGGATGTGAGGGAGGAACTTAGAGAGTTGAAGGACCGGCAAGCTCGGCTCATTATCTCTGAATCCTCCAAGATCATCTTCCGATCCAGGGTCTGCCACGTGAAGCAGGATGAGACATGCTCACACTTCTTCTTCCATAAGGTTCACAGGGGGAGCTCTGTGATGAACAGCCTTAGGGAGGAGGATGGCTCGGTAGCATCCTTGCAGCTGGACATGCTGAGGATCTGCAAATCCTTTTATATGGATTTGTATGACAGAAAGGCCACAGACAACACCGCCTCCCAGAACTTCCTGTCCTCTATCATGGAGGTCTTGGAGGACAGCAAGCGGGAGAGTCTGGACCAAACACTGATGCTAGAGGAGCTGACTGGCTCCATCCGTTCCTTTGACTCGAGTAAAACTCCCAGAAGCGATGACTTACCGGCAGAGTTGAATTCGACTCTGTGGGACTGGGTGGGCCCAGACCTGCTGGAAGTGTGTACAACGACATGCTTCTAGCCGGCAGCATGTCGGACTCCATGAGAAAGGGCAGCATCACCCTAATCTACAAGCAGAAAGGGGAGATGGGGGACTCCATCGATCCTGTGGCGTGGTTCCCAGAGCAGACCGCCCAGCTTGTCTGTCAAAATGCCTCATCGCCAGAACTCACCAAGAAGCACAAAGACCAGGCTTGGCTAGCGGTGAGGAGAGCCCTCCCAGTCAGATCCTTCCTGCACCATCGGAACCTCACTACCAGCGCACTCTGCCCTCGGGAAATTATGGAGAGGTCTGCAAGGGTTCCTGTCACAGTTTATTCCGAACAGCTCCGTCACAGAGGACTCTGTGATTTATGGACTGTTCCCAGGGATGCATTCAGAGACTGACATTGAGTGCTGCTGGAGGGTCATCAACTCAATGAAAGACACTCTTTGGTCTGCCCGAGCATTGTTCACCACCCAGCGGAGCGAGATTTCCATCGGGGAATGTTGCCGACTGGCCCGCTGCAGACTGCAGGAGTACGTACTGAGGGACGCACTGAAGCTCGGTGCAGCCAACGCCAAGATTCGGTGGGGCAGGACCACAGCCAAAATTCTTTCCGCTGCTGGACATGGGGGGCAGGGTGTGGTGGAGACGCCCCTCAAAATAAGGGAAGGGATTCCACGCCAGTGGGCCACATGAGTGACAAGGGCGGGGGATACATTTGTGAAATCTGAGAAATGTATGTGGACTATTGAATATTTTGTATAGCCTCCAAAAATGTCGGATGAATTTTTTGCATGGTTCATGTATTGTATAATTATTACCTGAATAAAGTTTATTTTGAAATTTAAAAAAAAAAACCTCCCCCCCCCACCATCCTAAGTATGAGTTCTCTCCACTGCCAGCACACTGTGGCTGTATTGTGGACCATCTAACACATTACCCAGGCCACTCGAATGACACTTTACAAATCCAATTTAATACGGACAAAGGCAGCAAGCACAGGGAACAATGTCACCTTGTGGTTTTCCTCCAAGTCATGCAATATCTTAACATGGAAAATATACCAGAGTTTTTTTTGCTAGATCTACATTTGAGAAAAATCATCGAGAAAATTGCAATCTAATTTTGGTAGAGGACATGGATTTAAGATGAAGAGGAAAAGATTTAATAGGAATCTGAGGGGTAACCTTTTCATACAAAGGATGGTGGGTGTATGGAACAAGTTGCCAGAGGCGGTAGCTGAGGCTGGGACAATCCCAACGTTTAAGAAAAAGTTATACAGGTGCATGGATAGCACAAGTTTGGAGGGATATGGACCAAGTGCAGGCAGGTGGGACTAGTGTATCTGAACATGTTGGCTGGTGTGGGCAAGTTGGGCCGAAGGGGCCTGTTTCCACACCATATCACTCTATGACTCTATAACTGCTTACCCGATAGCACTGCGGGAATACCTTCCCCAGCTGGATTGCAGCAGTTCAAGGTGGCTCACTACCAGCTTCTCAAAGGCAATTATAGATGGGCAATAATTACTGGGCAACAAGGCTCACATCTAGAATTTGCATAAATATATAAAGTTCAAAGAAAAGGCCAAGTCACTGAAAGGAGGAAAAATACATATGATTGAAATGGATAAGGTAATGACAGCGATACTGAAAAGGATCTTGTTACATGAAAAAATGCAGGAGAAAGAAGACCAATTTTTTTGTCATACAAATGCCAAAATCTATATTACTAAATCTCTGATCTTGACCGCTTTTGGCCAACTGTGCTGCGATTTCCGAGAGAACGCCGCCACCTACGGCCGTCATTTTTGGCCACCTCGCTCAGAGCCCCCCTCCGCCATATGAGTGCAGAGGATTTTTTCCGTCGATTAAAAATTAGAGAGATATTACTGTTTTTACAAAATTCCCCATTCTCTCTGCTGCCCCCGCTGGCGGCAGGGGGAGGGACTATAAAACCAGGAAGTGTCGTGCCTCACTCAGTCTCTGCCAGACAAGGAAGCGAGAAGGTCATGGCACTCTGAGCTGCGAATAACACTGAACGCACGTCTACTCCACGGTGAGTCCCCTCGATGCGGCTGTAAAGTGGCTGCAGCCCTTTTTAACAAGTTTGTGTTCACAAAATGAATTTTGGTTGTTGGGTGTCTGCAGACCAATTGTTTGCCTCGCCTTTTTTTAACAAGTTTGTGTTCACAAGATGAATTTTGGTTGTCAGGTGGCTGCAGCCCAATTGTTTGCCTTGGCTTGGCTTTTAAAATCGTTGCAACAGTTGGATGCCTGCCCAAGCATCCATACTGCCCACAATGTCTATACTAGCCCTCTGGAAACCAGTATCTTCAGCCCGCAACACCCATACTAGCGCAACAGACAGCCCCCCCACTGGCGAGCAGTATTGGAATTGGTGGAGAGGTGGAATATTGTGTTGGTGACCAGCCCTCCCGTGTGATGCCGGGACCCAACGGGTCCCACTTAGTCGATAACTGTTATATAGGTAGATGGAATGCAATTTAGAAAAGTGCTAGATCTGGATGCATTCTCTCAAAATTCAAGTGCATGGATAAGCAGTCTCTCAAAATTTTAATATAGGTGATATGTCAAAAGTTGCATTTGATGGTCACAAAAAACAGATTTTGGGAGACAAACGGTGCAAGTTGATATTTCTGGTTGAGACCATGAATCGGGACTGGGGGGGGGAGAGAAAGATCGCCTGTATGAAGGGGGTGGGATAGAAGCTGATAGGTAATAGGTGGAGCCGGATGGGAATGGACGATGGACATATGGAGTCAGGCAGGGTAGGGAGAAACAAGTTGAACAAAGCTACAAGACCAACAACAGTATGTAAGTGGGTGATTACTAGGGGGTAGACAAAAATGCTGGAGAAACTCAGCGAGTAAAGCAGCATCTATGGTGCGAAGGAAATAGGCAACGTTTCAGGCTGAAACCCTTCTTCCCTGAAATGGGAACATTAATTAATCTTACCATTATGTAGTTGGCAACGTGAGTGGATCATGGGATGTTGCTCTTCCATTCTGTGTTTGGACTCACTGGAGGGATGGAGAAGACTTTGGACGGACATGTCGGTGTGCGAGTGGGAAGATGAGTTAAAATGATGTCAAACTGGAAGCTCAAGATGGCTGCTGAGTTATCCGAACCCTTGATTATGCAAAGTTATTCTTTGTGAAATTTTACTTAAGAGTGAAATAGTAATCTGAATTTGTTTCTCCTGAACATAGACACAAAATGCGGGAATAACTCAACGGGACAGGCAGCATCTCTGGAGAGAAGGAATGGGTGCTTAGAGTGTTGTATCATTGAATCTCGTATTTAGAGTGTTATACTATAAACCTTCCAAAGTCTTACAAGAACAAAAATGAAGGCTTCAGCAGAAATCTATGCAAATCAAATACTGTTTCAACATGGATTTTCGTCCATTGATTTGAAAACAATGCATATCATCAATTTTATTGAGTATTTCTGCTAAAGCTACCCACGTTGATGAAGAATACCCTTTGGTTTAAAATATAATATTCACTAAACAGGAGGATAAAATTTAAACAGTGAGGTTTATATCCCATTCAAGCATTATGTTAAATGTTGGTGAAAATGAAGGAAAATGTAAGACACATCAGTTCCAACTATGGATTATGTTTGTTTCTACAAAAGAGCTTTAACAGTAGGGTATCAGGGGAAGATTAATGTGAGGATTTTGATGTTGAATTATTGTCTTATGGTGCTGTGAAACAGCCTGTAAAAACCTCACCTCAGATTGGTATTTTTAAATGCTCCTCATCCTTGAAGGTCCTTGCGTAATGTGTAAATATTCTTCAAGGTTATTTTATATTTATAGACCTATATTAAATGTAGGGGGATACCGCAGAACGGTTTTGCCCCAGGAGATTTCTTCTTTATGATCCATTTTTTAAGAGGATGATAGCAGATGATCCAAGAAGTTAATGTCAGGAAAGTGCAGCTTGGGGGATTTAGATTCTCCTGCCACAAATCTCTCATGTAAGTAATTTATCTAAAGATAAATAAAGGCAAATATTATGGGGTTAAATTTTAGATTTAAAAGTTAGGGCATTTAAGAACTTCTAAATTTGCATATTCTGGAATCAGCAACAAAAATATATCTTGTTATATATTCATTCATGATATTTGGGATTCAGAAGCTAAACCATCACTTATCTGCCTATCCCCAGTTGCATTTCAGAAGGTGGTGGTGTGTTATATTCTTGAATCACTACAGTTCTTGATGTGCAAGTGTACCCTCAATGTTGTTCGGGAGAAAATACCAACATTTTGACATGGTGAAGAAAATACCAACATGGTGAAGGAACGGTGATATATTTACATCAGAATGGTGTATGCTTGGAGTGTTCTTCCAGGTGATGGCATTCCCAATGCTGCCCTTGTCTTTTAAGCTGATAGAGATGGAAAGTTTGGAAGGTGCTGTCTAAAGGGGCTGTCCCACTGCGACGATCTAATCTGCGTGTTTAGAAGAGTTTGCCCTTGACTCAAACTCGCAGCATGGTCGACAAGTGGTCCTAGGAGGTCCTATGAGGTCACTGGAATACTTCTTCATGCTCGAGGGAAGTTCCCTCATACTCGACCTCAGTTTGGTCGAGAAACATTTTTCAGCATGTTGAAAAATTTTACGCGAGTAAAAATTGGTCGGCATGGTCCTTTTCAACTCGTAGTGGAGTGGGGTTGCTATGTAGTTACAGGCAGTCGAGGGCAGTCGTAGGCAATCTCCTTCGCTGACCGGGCATTTTGGCTCATTGGAGTTTTCAGGACCAAGGAAAACCGACTGGTAAGTTAAATGCACGCTAACCTATATTTAGCAATGTCACAAAATTTTGAGATTTTAAAAATCAAGTCTGCAATTTATCCCATCAGATAAAGCATAAAAACGAAGTTTAATTTGACACCTAATTCACTTTCATATCTCAAGTATTTAAAAAGTTATGGCCATTTTCATACTCGGAAATTAGCATCTTGTTCCCTTTTGATTTTCTATAGACATAACAAAAAAGCTGTGATCGTAGACAGTCAAAAGCACATAACATTCTTAAAAATTAAGAGAACCGAATGAAATTTTCAGTTATCATAGATTGAAGCATTCTGAAACAAATATAAAATAATCTTACTTGGATGACCTGAAATTAAAGCATATAATTAGTTAGTTACCCAACTGTAGCTAATTTCAAACTTCAATTATTAGATCTAAACATCTATCCATTTCTTAATAAATGATTAACATTTTTAAATAGCCTAAGTGTCCAAATAATATTCACAAATAATTCACGATAAAACATGATTTTAAAATCTCATTTACATTAATTTATAGGCCAAATGGAAGGAATTTATTGTTCAATTGCTGTAAATTAAAGTCCATTTAAATCCTTTCTAGTGGGATCCTGTGAACGCGCTGGTTTAGAACGTTCACATTGCGGTAGACTTGTGCCCTCAAATGCCCAGAAAAATACTGCGGGATATAATGGGGCCCAAATTAGCTACTCGCAACATTAAACTTTGTATAAAGGAATCTTAAGAAGCCCTTTTTAACGTAAAATTAAACAGCCTACCTTCCGTTTTCCCCTGTATGAGATTCGACCCGTTGTCGGCGGTCACGGGTTTAGAGGTTAATTTTTAACCTACTATAACAAGTAAAGAAAACCCTTAAAACTAAAAATAGCTCCAGCTACGGAATCTTCCAGTGATTTTTCATTAATAATTAACTAGGCTGAAAAACCTCGATTTGAGCAGCCTAGGGAAAATCGCGTTTTTAACCCGCCCCCCTCTAAACGGTGCCAAAATCGCACACACGGGCTGGGACAGATTTTCAGCGATCTTCAGGTAGGCTTTGCAACATACCTACTATATTAAACGTTGTCTGGCTTCTTAAAAGTGTCTCCACTCCTTCTCCCCCCTCTCTCCCTTTCTCTCTCCCTCCCCCCTCCCCCTCCGCACACAATAAAGGACACTGTGCAGCTGTCTTTTACCTTCCTGTTCATCACGGGTGTTAATTTCAGACAGCGCTCCCCCGCTTTCCCTGGCCCCTGCCTTTGCGATGTGTGTGTGTGTGTGTGTGTGTGTGTGGTGTGTGTGTGTGTGTGTGTGTGTGTGTGTGGTCGATTGATCCAGCTCGCAGTTTTATCACTGATGGTCAATCCAGCTCGAGGTTTTCCAGGCGAGTGCCCTCGAGCTTGAAGGTCGAAGGCACTCGCAATAACGTTGTGTCAATGGGACAGGCCCTTAAGGAGGCTTGATGAGATTCTACAGTGCATCGTGTAGATGGTACAAACTGTTGCAACTGAGTAAATGGTTGTGGTTATATTGCCTATCAAGTGACCTACTATGTCCAAGGTGTTGAGTTTCTTTAACGTTGTTCGACGCTGCACTCCATCATACTCATGACTTGAGCCTTGTGGATGGTGGACAGGCTTTGGAAGGTTTGGGGATGAGGTTACTCACATCATGATTCCTAGCCTCGGACATGCTCTTGTGGTCACTCTGTGTACATGGCTACTCCAGTTCACTTTCTCATCAATAGTAACCCCAGGACATTGATTGCTGTGGATTAATTGATGGTTATGCCATTGATTGTGAAGGGCTGATAGCTGGATTTTCTTAGCTTTGGATATTATTCATTCTCCCCTTTCCCATCAGGCAATAAGTACAGGTTTGAAAACACACACCTCCAGGTTCAGGGACACTTTCCTCCCAACTGTTATCAGGCAATTAGACCAACCTCCCTCCCGCTAGAGTGTGGTCCTGACCTGCCATCTATCTTCTAAGAGACCTTTGATCTATCTTTAATTGGACGATCTAACTTTACCTTGCACTAAATGTTGTACCTTTTATTCTTTATTTACACTGTGGATGGTTTGATTGTAATCATGTACAGTATTTTCTTTGACTGGATAGAATGCGACTAAAGTTTTTCACTGTACCTCGGTACATGTGACAATAATAAACTAAACTAAACCAAAGATGATCTGTCTTTCCAATAAAAGTTAGTCATCAGGCACTTTGATTCAGTTTCACATTGTGTTAAGAATGAACTGACAGCACGGGACTGTAAAGACACAAGGACCAGGCAATATACAAGTTGCAATGTGAAGGTGTGCAGTTCAGAATTAGCCGTGTGTCAAGCCAAGCTGTTCCAGTACAGCTGCAAAACTGTAAGCAATCCAACAATTCCCCAGGTATGTATATCAGGCCAAATCCAACCCAGCTAATCATTGTTCTCAATCATCAGCAAATTGATGGGAGGTGTCATTGACAATACTATCTCATAAAACCTATTCACCAACAATCTGCTCACCAATATCTAGTTGGGTTTCAGTAGTTGTATGACCTCCTCATCACAGATATTCCAGACCTCCTCATCACAATCAGTGTGAATCAAATAGACAGATAATATTTACACTTCACGCTGCCTCGGCAAGGCCACCAGAGTAATTAAGGATCACTCACCCTGCTCACTCCCTCTTCTCCCCTCTTGCATCACACAAGGAATATAGAAGTTTGAAAACGCATACCTTCAGATTCAGGGACAGTATCTTCCCAGCTTTTATCACATGTACCGAGGTAAAAAACTTTAGTTGATTGCTACTCTGTCAAAGACAAGACTATACATAATTACAATCAACCCGTCCACAGTTTAAATAAAGTATAAAGGGCACAACATTTAGAGCAGGATAAAGTCTGATTAAGTCCGATTAAAAATATTGCAAAGGTCTCCAATGAGGTAGATGGGAGGTCAGGACTATACTGTAACTGGTGAGATGACATCATTTATCACCAACTAGCCCAGGCCTGTATAATTTACTGATATTGCTGCATTAGCTGTACTTGCTGTGGATGGCTTCATTATTAGAGAAGTCATGAATGGTACTGTCCAGTCAGTGAACATCTCCACTTCTGACCATAGGACTGAAGAAAGATCATTGATGAAGCAGCTGAAGATGGTTGCCCCTTAGGACATTACACTGAGGAACTCCTACAGAGAAGACCTGAGGCTGAGGTGATCAACCTGCTTGTATGGGCTATTAAAGAATCACCAAAAGATTTGTTTTAGAGGTTGGTTTTAAAGCACTAATGTCCATTTCCATGGATTTAAGATCATAACAACCTTTGGATTCAAATGGCTCCAAAGTGAACCAATTCCACAAACATGATTTTATTTTATAATATTACAACTATAACTAATGAAAATACAAAATAATTACCTCCAGGATTAGTTGTTCCTTCACCAATTGCTTGTAAAATTACATTAGAAATTCATAAGCACCTCAGGGGAGAAAATGCACTCTAAAAAGTATCCCAAGTATGGAGCTCATTGCACAGCAGATCAAGTCAAGTCAAGAAATCAAGAGAGTTTATAGTCATGTGTCCCTGACAGGACAATGAAATTCTTGATTTGTTTCAGCACAACAGAACATAGTAGGCATTGACTACAAAACAGATCAGTGTGTCCGTATACCATTATATACATCACAATAGCTTCAGCTAATTAATCTCAAGTAGATAGAAACTGCTCATATTTGCATTTTCATCATCCATAGCAATAGTTTTAAATGTTAACAGTAAACAACTAATTTTACTTTATCCTATCAATGCACTTGGAGAAAAAATGCACTGTACAAATCAGCAAATTTTTCAACAAACCAAATGCATATTGGTTCCAAACATATAAGTAGGTTTACAGGTAGTCTGGCAATTGCAACTTTTAAAAATGATTCTTCATGTAACCAGGCAACAGTTGCCATGGTACGACAGAAGCTCAGCAAGAAGCAGCCTGAAAGAAAATTAAACACACTGGAGGGAAATGATGCATTAGGAGAATATAATTATGTTTTTTTCTGTAATTTTAATTCCTACAATGATAAAATGGCATGCAATAAAGAATAACATGATAGTATTGAAATTAGGAACAATCTTGCCTCAGTCACAATAATCTATGTAAAATCACTGCCCATTAAAGGTAGCTGTGCTGTTTATAGATATTTTCTCTGCAAGTTTTATTTGTTCTCCTCATTGCACCACTTCATGTACTTTCAGACTGCTCTGGAAATAAAACCTAATTGATGATTAGACCCTTATTTTTAATAATCTTTAAATGCATAATAACATTTGTGAAATTATCTGCATTTAAAAAAATATATTTTCCGTGCATCTTCTGTAAGTACTTTTGAAACTAATATGACACTTGAGTATTTATATGACATATTAATCTTGGTTAAAAATTCAGAGAGCAGAATTGCCTGGCGCAAATCCAGTTGCTACATTTGAACAAAATTCCTGACACTCACTATCTATGAAGACAGTTATTTTTCTTACTTGTAGTGCAGCAGACAGAAAATAATTAAATAATGAAAGGCTAAATAAATTCTAGGAAATTGATATCAAAAGACATTACCCCATTTTGGTCTATCTTGCCCAATCTGGTGCTTTTATTTCTATTGAGCCATAAGTTCACATCAATTTGATGTCCTTTCCTTGCATCATCATAGTTTTCTTTACCAAATACCATGAATTGATATTACAGTATTTTGTTCAATAACCCGTTATAAAAATCCAAGTACAAATAAACATTTTAAATTCCCTTCAGTACGTCTATTGATAAACCTTAGCCCTTACAATTGGTACCAAATTGCAGGCATGTTGGCACAATATTTCAATATCTATTCTTACAAATTCCTTCATAAATGTTAACTATCGTCCTCAATTTTAATGAGAAAAACAGTTTCTGATTTTTCTCCATAACTGAAATTCCATTCTCACTATATTTCTACTGAATGTCCCCTACACTACAACAGGACTTAATGTTTTTTTTAATATAGTGGGGTGTTGAGAAACATAAATTGTTCAAAATGTAGCCCGAACTATGTCTGACGGAAATAAGTTAATAGTTCCATGGTTTTATATTCAGTAACATATCTACAACATTCAGAATATTGTCCAGGTTTTTCAGAGTCTTTTCTCCCTATATCCCAACAATATTTTATAGGGTAGTGAAGTTGTTATCTATTTCCTACGCTAAATGAGTTGGTAAGTCATATTGCAAGAAGAGAAGAGCATGCTGGATTCCAGGTTAACGTCTATTGAGGGATAGAACAGATGAAGGAAATCAAAATAGAAACCAATCTAATTCATTTATCCCTCCATCTTTTCAAGTGCTCTTGACTTGGATATTTCTGGAAAGTCCTTTCAGTCCTTCAGGGTTTAATTATGTAAGATTCAACAAAATTGCACTGGGCATAGAAAATAATATAGTTTAGTTCTGCCAAAGTATACAAAATGCTGGAGGAATTCATGTAACATCTTTGGAGAGAGGGAATGGGTGATGTTTTGGATCAAGACCCTTCTTCAGATTGGCAGTCTGAAGAAGGGTTACAACCCCAAACGTCACCCATTCCTTCTATCCAGAGAAGATGCCTGTCCCATTGAGTTTCTCCAGCATTCTGTGCCTATTTCAGTGTAAACAAGGTTCTGCAGTTCCTTCGTCTACATAGTTTAGTTTCTCCATTTTATACAACTGGTTCAGTAAACATAAATTTAATGTGTTTTTTACTATGCCCAACATCACTAGATTTCCTGGGAAACTGTAGAAGTTCGCATATTCCATGAGGACTCTACCATTAGAGTGCAGATATTCCATCAGCAGCCATCAGCTGGGTAGAGCTTTGCAGCTTGTCCAGTTCCACATACTGGCACAAAAATCTCAGATGGTCACTAAACTCACGATTTAAAGCTTTCTTAATGGAAGATTCAAGTTAGATTGCCTCTAGGGTGATTTGCAATTTATGTCACCTGGCAGGTGAAACTGATGAAAAAAAATCTCCCCTTTGTGAATTTAACCAACCTGCTGTTTTAACTATCATATACCCATTTCCTCGCCAAACATATTAAAAAATTAAAGTAGAAGCAAGGAACTACAGATGCTGGTTTAATACACAAAAAGCCAGAAAGTGCTGGAGTAACTCCAGTTGGCATGCTGGAGAGGTGATGCTTCAGGTCAAGACCCTTTTTCAGACTGATTGTAGTGGGGGGAGGGGAGAGAAGAAAGCTGGAAGAGGGGAGAGGTAGGACAAAGTGTGGCAAGTAAAAAAATAACAGACATCTCATGTTGCATAATACAGGCTGAATGCATAATATCCACTTTGAATTCTGAAAGCATCTTAACCAGGTAACATAATAAAATACAGATTTAATTTTAATTGAAAGACATCAATAAAATATAATAGCACATTACGGAGATGTAATTTAAGTACTTCTTTAACATCAGTGTGTAAGCACAATATTCACATTTAATGTGTTGAGTAACAGAAGCAACATACCTTTGTGAAAACATGTCCCTGTACGGGCTGCCATCCTGAAGAGCAATGCCATAACCTCGATCGACTTTCGAATTCTTAGTTGTGACAAAGGCACAGTCCGGTTCATTTTCTGCCACATATTCTAGAGCCGCAACATCCCAGATGAAGGCATAATTTCCAGACTTTACCTTTAAATAAGAAAGCGTGTTATCAAATGGATTGCACAATTAATAGTTCTATACTTGGCCTCTAGAAACCATACATGGTGTATTACCTGAAACAATCTTTATATAATACATGCAAAAGTTGGCCCTCAACTGTTTACTTTTTTGTTTAAATATTATTATGACTTTTTTTCAAAATATGTCGATGAAAAATGCATTAATTCATATAGAAAGAATTTACATTCTTGGCACAAGGCAAAATGTATCAAATGTTTAAGGAAGGTTGGCAAAAATGCTGGAGAAACTCAGCGGATGAGGCAGCATCTATGCAGAGAAGGTATAGGTGACGTTTCGGGTCAAGAGTATGGAGCAGCTGGGATTGTATACTCTGGAGTTTAGAAGGATGCGAATGGATCTTATTGAAACATATAAGATTATTAAGGGTTTGGACATGCTAGAGGCAGGAAACATGTTCCCGATGTTGGGGGAGTCCAGAACCAGGGGCCACAGTTTAAGAATAAGCGGTAAGCCATTTAGAACGGAGACGAGGAAACACTTTTTCTCACAGAGAGTTGTGAGTCTGGAATTATCTACCTCAGGTGGAGGCCGGTTCTCTGGATATTTTCAAGAGAGAGCTAGATAGAGCTCTTAAAGATAGCGGAGTCAGGGAATATGCAGACAAGGCAGGGACGGGGTACTGATTGAGGATGATCAGCCATGATCATATTGAATGGTGGTGCTGGCTCGAAGGGCCAAATGGCCTACTCCTGCACCTATTGTCTATTGTCTATTGTCATAGATGCCTCATCCGCTGAGTTTCTCCAGCATTTTTCTAGCATCTGCAGTTCTTTCTTAAACAAATGTTTAAGGATATTGTTTCATTGCTTTATATATTAACCTTTATATTTCATACATACTGTATAATTAATTCTGGCACATAGAGCTATGTTTTTAGTCCAATACAGTAATTGAATACTTTTCTTATAACCAAATGCAGGATATATTTACTTTTCTTCTAGTAATAAACAGTATTCACTAACTTCAGACTTAGTAATGAGATGATAATGCATTTGTTTAAGGTAAATGATCAGTTGTCAGACTCTAAAACACTATCTTATGAAAGTAATGGCAATTCTGTTAGTATCGACTACAGCGATAGCAGTACACCAGCATCTGTAGCTGTAAATAGCACGTCATATTTGCATTAGTGATTTTCTTTCAAAGGCAAACAGGATTATGTGCAATCATGAATACTAATTCCACATGATCTTGAATGCCATTGAAATTGCACATTAAAACCATTGTGAATTTCTGCAGCAAAAGCACATTCTATGATGAGCTTTCTCAGAATGTGATAATAAACCAGGGGAAGCAGCAAAGGTTAACCTCACATTTGCTGACTTTCATCCAGCTAAAGTACTGCAATAACGGAAATTCTAACTGAATTATACATAAATTAAGTCATTAATTAGGTTATTTTTATGGTAAACTCATTTCTCACAGCTATTTTGATGACTCTTCAATCAGTCTGCAGGGGTAACCCTAAGCATTCTGTTTGCTGCTACTGCTATTCGTTATCCCGCCATCTCTGATTCATCAGAGTGTGTGGTTTCCTGTACAATCACAATGTCCAATACAAGTTTGCAGAACAACACCTCATTTTCACCTGCATTCAATGTAAAATTAAACAACCTCATGCATTAATTGTCCAACTGTGATATTTGCACAACAAATATTTATTTTCTATTTCCTTTACTTTTTCTTTTATTCTCTCTATGCCTTCCTGTTCTGCATGTCACAACTCCTACATTATTTTATCTATGCCCTCACTAATTACTACACCCCCTTCATTTGTTTTCACCTAATCCCCATGGTCACATGATTTTACCCTGTCAGAGCAATCTCCATCTCTACCACCATCCCTGAAGATTAACAAGAATGGGCAACTCTTGTTAATAGACTCAGTGGACTGTTTCTATGCATTACATACTTAATTCGGGATTTAACTTAATTATGGCAATAATTTTACTGATCTGTATGTAAAAGAAAATAATTTCACTGTTCCTTGGTACACATGAAATAAAGAACAATCAGCATGGTTTTGTCCATGGCAAGTCATGCCTTGTAAACTTGATTGAGCTTTTTGAAGAAGATTCAAAGGTGATTGATGAGGCTGGGGCAGTGTATTTTTGTCAACACGGACTTCAGTGAGGTATTTAACAAGGTCCCTCATGGTAGGTTAATCCAGAAGATTAAGATACATGGTGACTTTGTAGATTGGTTTCAGAACTGGCATAACCATTGAAGAGCGAGGGACATGGTGGAAAGGTATTATTCTGGAGGTCCGTGACCAGTGGTTTTCCACAGGATATCTATCAGTGCTGGGACCACAGTTATTTGTGACATATATAGTTAGTAAGTTTGCAGATGATACAAAAATTATTGGAATTACCGTACCACACTCATCATACGGACTGCTGATATCACACACATATCCGGTAGGCGGCGCGGCTCTGGCCAGCAGCGGCCTCTGCAGCCTGTCCGCGATTTTGTTATTTTTGTCTGTGTTTCTGTGTAGTTTTTGTTATTTTATGTTGGGGTGTGTGTGTGGAGGGGGGGGGGAAAACTTTTGAATCTCTCCCTGCACTGGAGACCCGACCTTTTCTCGTCGGGTCTCAGGTGTCGTTGAGGCCGCAACGAGGAGCGGCCTCCAACGGGAAGAAGCCGGGGACTCTGGTGCCGACTCACCATTGCCGTCGCGGAGCTGGCCGAGACCGGAGCGGTGGAGCTGCCGCTGCCGCTGCTGCTGCTGCTGCTGCTGCTGCTGCTGCTGCTGCTGATGCCGCTGCTGCTGCTGAGTCGGAGGCTGCTACTGCGGGTCTGCGGACGGCTCGGACGACCCCGCGCGGCTCCCTGGAGGGAGACCGCTTTTCGGGGCTCCTGCAACGGCGAATTCTCCCGCCCGTGTTGCGGGGTTGAAGAGCTCCTGGAGCGGGGCCTAACACCATTGCCCCGCGCGGCTGGAACGGCCGCGGGACTTTGCGAGCACACACCGGGGGCTCCAACACCAAGACCCGGTGTGCGACCTCGTACCACCCGGCGTGGCTTCAATGGCCGCGGGACAATCGCCATCGCCAGCCGGGGGCTTTGACTTTGACTCTGACATCGGGGGGGGGGGGGAGAGTGCAGTGGAGAGATAAGTTTTTTTTTGGCCTTCCATCACAGTTATGTGATGGATGTTTATGTTAAATGTAATTATGTTGTGTCTGGGGTCTATTTGTGTGTAATGTATGGCTGCAGAAACGGCATTTCGTTTGGACCTCCAGGGGTCCAAATGACAATTAAATTGACTCTTGACTCTTGACTCTTGACTCTCTTGACACACGCACTCCGGAATGTTACCATACGGTAGGCAGCCGGTCCAGACGGAGTCCCAGGATGGGTTCTCAGAGACAATGCTGTTGAGTTATGCCCCTGTCCCACTTAGGAAACCTGAACGGAAACCTCTGGAGACTTTGCGCCCCACCCAAGGTTTCCGTGCGGTTCCCGGAGGTTGCAGGTAGTTGCCGGAGGTTGCAGGTAGTGGAAGCACGTAGGGAGACAAAAACCTCCGGGAACTTCCGGGAACCGGACGGAAACCTTGGGTGGGGCACAAAGTCTCAAGAGGTTTCGTTAAGGTTTCCTAAGTGGGACGGGGCATTAACTGACGTATTTACAAAAAAAATTCAACTAATCCCTGGCACAATGCATGGTCCCCACATGCCTAAAAACATCGGAAATAGTGCAAGTTCCGAAGCAGACAGCCATAACCTGCCTCACCGACTACAGGTCGGTTGCACTAACACCAATAATTATGAAGTGCTTGGAGAGATTGGTCCTTAAGCACATCAAGGCCACTCTCCCATCAACCCTGGATCCACACCAATATGCGTACAGAAAAACAGATCAATGGACGACGTCATTGCCACTGCCCCCCAATACTGTACTCCTCCACCTAGAACAACGGGGAGCCTACACACAACTGCTATTTGTGGATTACAGCTCTGCATTCAACACAATCGTGTGCAGTAGACTTGTCTCCAAGCTCTCTGACATAGGCTTCGAACACAACATCTGCCTATGGATTAAGGACTTCCTCACGGACCGGCCACACTCAGTCAGTATGGGACCCTTCCACTCCCCCACACTGACACTCAGTACAGGAGCTCCACAAGGCTGTGGGCTGAGCCCCCTCCTCTACTCCCTCTATACCTACGATTGCATACCGTCCCACAGCACAAACACCATCATAAAATTTGCAGAAGACACGACAGTGGCGGGGCTGATCACTGAGGGCGATGAGTCAGTTTACAGGGAGGAGGTACAGAGGTACAGAGGTTAATAGACTGGTGCTCAGAGAACAACTTAGCACTCAATACTCAATAAGCTGGGGGGCAGTGTTAGCTGTGAGGAGGATGCTAGGAGACTGCAAGGTGACTTGGATAGGCTGGGTGAGTGGGCAAATGTTTGGCAGATGCAGTATAATGTGGATAAATGTGAGGTTATCCATTTTGGTGGCAAAAACGGGAAAGCAGACTATTATCTAAATGGTGGCCGATTGGGAAAGGGGGAGATGCAGCGAGACCTGGGTGTCATGGTACACCAGTCATTGAAGGTAGGCATGCAGGTGTAGCAGGCAGTAAAGAAAGCGAATGGTATGTTAGCTTTCATTGCAAAAGCATTTGAGTATAGGAGCAGGGAGGTTCTACTGCAGTTGTACAGGGTCTTGGTGAGACCACACCTGGAGTATTGCGTACAGTTTTGGTCTCCAAATCTGAGGAGGGACATTATTGCCATAGAGGGAGTGCAGAGAAGGTTCACCAGACTGATTCCTGGGATGTCAGGACTGTCTTATGAAGAAAGACTGGATAGACTTGGTTTATACTCTCTAGAATTTAGGAGATTGAGAGGGGATCTTATAGAAACTTACAAAATTCTTAAGGGGTTGGATGGCAGATGCAGAAGATTGTTCCCGATGTTGGGGAAGTCCAGGACAAGGGGTCACAGCTTAAGGATAAGGGGGAAATCCTTTAAAACCGAGATGAGAAGAACTTTTTTCACACAGAGAGTGGTGAATCTCTGGAACTCTCTGCCACAGAGGGTAGTTGAGGCCAGTTCATTGGCTATATTTAAGAGGGAGTTAGATGTGGCCCTTGTGGCTAAGGGGATCAGGGGGTATGGAGAGAAGGCAGGTACGGGATACTGAGTTGGATGATCAGCCATGATCATATTGAATGGTGGTGCAGGCTCGAAGGGCCGAATGGCCTACTCCTGCACCTAATTTCTATGTTTCTATACAAAAAAAAAGAGCTCATCATTGACCAGGATGAAGCACGGTGACCATCCCCCACTGCACATAAACGGAGAAAGAGAGTCTCCAGTTTCAGGAGAGAGAGAAAGTCAACTTGGGGGGGGGGGGGGAAGGAGGAGGAAAGAGGAGAGAGAGAGAGACGTGCCATGGCAGTGGTGAATTGCTGGCATGATCCCCGACCCCCTCCTTCTCAACACTCCTGCCCAAAGATGCTCTAGTATCTTTGCTCCTGCTGACCCTGCAACTTTACCCGTGGCAGCCCAGCCAATTGTTGCAACCCAGGCCACGTTGACCTGGGCCAGGCTCCCCACATGCTGTGAAATAACTCTCCCTCCTCCCCCCCCGCAAGCGGCGCTGTCCTTTTACAGCTGCTTCCCACTTTACAGCCGTTTCCCTTCAGCTGCCAGCAATGAGAGATAGACTTGGCTATCCCTCAGTACAGCAACATCGTTCTTGATGTTACTATACTGAAGGATAGCCAAGTCTATATTTCTTGGCCAACAACCTAACCTTCGGCCTCCAACACGCAGGTAAATTTTTGTGCCGTCTTTTTGGATAAAATATAGCATCTTCATTGCCGGGAAATACGGTACATTGGTCTCTGGCGCTATAGAGCAGAAACTCTACTGCTGCGCCACTATGCTGCTCTGGAATGTGCTGCCAGGGATGGTCATGAAAACAGATGCGGTCGTGGTGTTTAAGAGGCTTTTAGAGATGCACATGAAGTGGAGGGATATGGATGGCGTGCAGGCAGAAGGGATTAAATTAAATTGGCATCATGCTAAGCACAGACATTGTGGGCTGAAGTGTCTGTTCTTGTGCTGATCTGTTTTATGTTATATATTCTTTTGTCTCCTTCACAGTTCTGTTGAAGGGCCTTCAACCTAAAACATTAACTCTGTTTCTCTTCATACAAACATAGGCAGCTTGCTGGGTATTTCCAGCACTTGCAGTCTTTTTATTTTCATCTATCACCATAGTTTGGAACAAACACAATTGCTTTGATTATTTTCCTAATTACAAATGCTTTTGTTGCAACAGCATCAAATTCTCTCATTTGAATTTTGTTACTTGACAGAAGATATTAATTTCCTAATGACACTCATCAATAGTTTCTTTCCCACTTCCGATATAATACACTTATTTTTCCATGCAAGTAAGCAAACCCTGTTCCAAAATGTTTAGTTATATTGATTTAGTTGGAACCAATTTGTTCCTAATGTTTAATTATAATAAAAATGTCTGAATCGTTCACTTAGAACAAAATCATTCCTCTTGTACTAAATCCAAATCAATTGAAAACAAACATTCAGTCAACTTTTAATTTCCCAGATAATTTTTATACCAACAGTCTCCTTTTGAAATATGGCCTATTTTGATAGATAATTGAATAATATTGCTTATTTACAATATAAATCCTATAATTACAGTTGTTTTCCTGCCAGCTCATCAATCACTCCACATGGTTCTGAGTTATCATACCACTGATGCAAACTACATAAAGAAGCTAACACAAGCGGAAATCTGCCAAACTGAATCATTTCTATTAGTTCACCGTGTCATGCACCATCTAACATGGAAACATGTCTGCTCCTAAATTAAGGAACTCCCTGCCAATAATCTTGTGGACGTTCCTTCAGAAGAATGTCTGCAGTGGTTCAGTGGTTTACTATAACCTTCTCAATGTCAGCTAGGAATGGGCAATACATATTTATCTTTATAACATTCACTTCCTCTTAATGAATTACATTTGTTTACTTTTATATTTTTGCCTTTCTTTGCTTTCTTTCATTCCCTGTATGTATTTCTGTTGTAGAGCAAAACAAAATGATTAATATCAAGAGACACAAGGGAGTGCAGATGCTAGTTTACAAAAAAATGACACAAAGTATTGGAGCAAGGCAGCACTTCTGGAGAACAAGGAGAGATGACATTTCGGATCGGGACCAGAATGGTGGGTCAGTCTGCAGGGTCAGTCTGAAGAAGGATCTTGACCCAAAACATCACCTATCCATGTTCTCCAGAGATGCTGTCTGACCTGCTGAGTTATCCAGCACTACGTGTCCTTTTATGATTGTTATCAATATTAGAAGCAAAATGGGACAGGATTGCCTGTAAAGTGGCTTCAATGTGGAATTCAGATCATCTAGTTAATATTAATTGAGCTACAGAATAGCCACATGAAATGTGTTTCACAGCAAATTTAACTGTGAAAGCGCCAGAGCCTTGAGTGGCAATGTTCAGATGGAATCTTAAAGCAGCAAGCAATCATTGGTCTGTATTTCAATGCATCTTTTTGGTGTGTCTGCACAGGAAGAAGTACATGGGTATACCTGCATTTTGTTGGATTCCATTGCAAGTTACAAGGTCATTGCACAGATGCTGAGCTGAATTTTTAAATCACCAGAAGTAATATGGATTTCAACTCAGCTAAATTTGTATCAGGTCATGTGACATTTCGTTAACAAATCCTCAACAAATTGATGAGGATCAAAAAAGCATTTGAAACAAACATTGGCCGGCTTTCTTAGTGCTCCTCAAGGTTGTCAAGATCCACAACTTCAGATGGTGACAGATAACATTCCCTGGCAATAATGCCCGTATTCCCAAAAAGGCATTCCCGCAGTTGAAGCCCGAATCTTACTAATTTCCAAGCCATTTAACATGCTGTCAACCAGCAACCGGTGTTTATTCTGAACAGCCTATCTGCTCGGGACAGATCTAAGTGCTGTTTTATGTTGCATCCATAGGCTGCATCATTAATGGTTATTCATGGGCATTTGATTAACCAAATTGCTTGTTATCACTCCTTCCAGATATGTTAGCTGAATCATGTGATTCAAAGATGAACAGTAACAATCTAAACGAATTGTAGCACTATCAGATTTAAGGGTCCAGCATAGCTTCTATAAATTGGTATATTTCTTTGGTATACTTCTAATGATCTTAAATCCATTAGCTTTTTTAAATCCCTTTAAATTTCATGTTCCTCAATTCATTCAAGTAATCCATTCCAATTATTTAAACACTTTTAATGAATGAACATTTATCCTAAATTTCCCATTTCATCTATGGATCTTAATTTTCAAAAATGTTTAAAATGTATACCCAGATGGAAAACTTACTGGATTGTGCATGCCCTTTCGATGTTTACAGCATAATATGATAGATGGCACAAAAGACTGTAGACGCTGGAATCCGTAGCAAAACAAAGAGAGCAGCTGGAGAAACTCAGCAAGTTAGGCAGCATCGGTGGAGAGAAATGGACGGTTGACGTTTCATGTTGAGGCATGTCTAGATGAAGATTCTTGATCAGAAATTGACCCAGAACTGTCCATTTCCCTCCATAGATGCTGCCTGTTCGAGAACCAACAGCTGCTCTCCATTATATGATCGGTATCTCCTATCAAATGTAGGTGTTACAATGGGTGTTTGCCACCTAGTTCAACATATCAGTTATAACATAAGTATGATTGTTGTCTATTAGCAAGTTGACAATCGCTAAACTATCAGCTTTCCTAAAGCTTATGTACATACAACGGATACATACATAAAGTAGTTGATTGAGAGGGTGAACATTAGGAGGAGAAGCCATGCCAATTAATTTTGCATTTGCTGCCTTTATCAATAATAAGGAGTATCTTGTATTCCCTTCAGTGCCATCAGAGAAAACATTGAGATTTTTCTGCTTGCTAATGTCATGACCAAAATAATGGAAGAATACTATATTTATATAATAATACATTTAGGGTGGTACAGTTGTTGCTGCCTTACAGCGCTAGAGACACGGGTTCAACCCTGACTACTGGTGCTGTCTGTACAGAATTGTACGCTGTCCCCTTCACCGCGTGGTATTCTCCGGGTGCTCTGCTTTCCTCCCACACTCAAAAGACATAGAGGTTTGTAGATTAATTGGCTTAGGTAAAGATTTTAAATTATCCCTAGTGCGTAGGATAGTGCTAGTATATGGAGATTGCTGGTTGGTATGGATTAGGTGGGCTGAAGGGCCTGTTTCCACACTGCATCTCAAAACTAAACTATACTTAAATCGCTTTCTTCAGTTTCTTACTTGTAGCATGCCTTACACTTTGTTACATACTTCTATTACTTATATTTTGGCAGAATTTGTCGAGGTGTAATATCTGCTAAATAGTTGGGTGTTGTGGATAATGATTTATTTGTGAAAATTGACTTTTCATTTGTTTGTAATATTCCTTCATGTTGTTTTTAACATCTTGTATTTTATCTCCAAATGTTAAGATCAGATACGCTCAGAAAACTGCTCGAATTTGTGGAGGAACATCATGTCCAGTAATTTCAATGCACAGCAATGAAATGCGAGTCAGAAAGGTAAGTAAAGGGGCATGAGGGAGGAGCTGGCCAAAGTTGACTGGAAAGATACACTAGCAGGGATGACAGTGGAACAAAAATGGCAGGTGTTTCTAGGAATAATACAGAAGGTGCAGGATCAGTTCATTCCTAGGAGGAAGAAAGATTCCAAGGGGAGAAAGGGACGACCATGGCTGACAAGGGATGTCAGGGACAGTAAAAAAATTAAAGCGAAGAAGTACAATGTAGCAAAGATGAGCGGGAAGCAAGAGGATTGGGTAATGTTTAACGATCAACAGAAGATAACTAAAAAGACAATACGGGGAGAAAAGATGAGGTACGAAGGTAAGCTAGCCAAGAATATAAAGCAGGATAGTAAAAAGCTTCTTTAGGTATGTGAAGAGGAAAAAATTAGTTAAGATCAAAGTTGGATCCTTGAAGACCAAAAAAGTTTAATTTATTATGGGGACCAAGGAAATGGCAGATAATTGAACAGGTACTTTGGATCTGTCTTCACTGAGGAGGACACAAACAATCTTCCTGATAGTAGTGGCCAGAGGATATGAGGTGACAGAGGTACTGAAGGAAATCCACATTAGGCAGGAAATGGTGTTGGATAGACTGATGGGACTGAAGGCTGACAAATCCCCAGGGCCTGATGGTCTGCATCCCAGGGTACTTAAGGAAGTGGCTCTAGAAATCGTGGATGCATTGGTGATAATTTTCTAATGTTCTATAGACTCAGGATCAGTTCATGTGGATTGGAAGGTAGATAATGTTACCCCACTTTATAAGAAAGGCAGGAGAGAGAAAACAGGGAATTATAGACCAGGTAGCCTGACATCGGTGGTGGGGAAGATGCTGCAGTCAATTATAAAAGATGACATTTGGATAGCAGTAACAGGATTGGTCCGAGTCAGCATGGATTTACGAAGGGGAAATCATGTTTGACTAATCTTCTGGAATTTTTTGAAGATATAACTAAGAAAATGGACAAGGAAGAGCCAGTGGTTGTAGTGTACCTGGACTTTCAGAAAGCATTTGATAAGGTCCCACAGGAGATTAGTGGACAAAATTAGGGCACATGGTATTGGGGGTAGAGTGCTGACATGGATAGAGAAGTGGTTGGCAGATAGGAAACAAAGAGTAGGGATTAACGGGTCCCTTTCAGAATGGCAGGCAGTGACTAGTGGGGTACCGCAAGGCTCGGTGCTGGGATCGCAGCTATTTACAATATACATCAGTGATTTGGATGAGGGGATTCAAAGTAACATTAGCAAATTTGCAGATGACACAAAGCTGGGTGGCAGTGTGAACTGTGAGGAGGATGCTATGAGAATGCAGGATGACTTGGACAGGTTGAGGGAGTGGGCAGATGCATGGCAGATTAAGTTTAATGCGGATAAATGTGAGGTTATCCACTTTGGTAGCAAAAACAGGAAGGCAGATTACTATCTAAATGGCGTCGTTGGGAAAAGAGGAAGTACAACGGGATCTGGGGGTCCTTGTACATCAGTCTATGAAAGTAAGCATGCAGGTACAGCAGGCAGTGAAGAAAGCGAATGGCATGTTGGCCTTTAGAACAAGAGGAATCGAATATAGGAGCAAAGAGGTCGTTCTGCAGTTGTACAGAGCCCCAGTGAGACCACACCTGGAGTGTTGTGTGCAGTTTTGGTCCCCTAATTTGAGGAAGAACATTCTTGCTGTTGAGGGAGTGCAGCGTAGATTTACAAGGTTAATTCCTGGGATGGCGGGACTGTCATATGCTGAGAGAATGCAGCAGTTGTGCTTGTACACTCTGGAGTTCAGAAGGATGAGAGGGAGTCCCATTGAAACATATAAGATTGTTAAGGGCTTGGACATGCTAGAGGCAGGAAACATGTTCCCGATGTTGGGGAAGTCCAGAACCAGGGGCCACAGTTTAAGAATAAGGAGTAAGCCATTTAGAACGGAGAAAGGAAACAATTTTTCTCATAGAAAGTAGTCAGTCTATGGAATTCTCTGCCTCAGAGGACGGTGGAGGCAGGTTCTCTGGATGCTTTCAAGAGGGAGCTAGATAGGGCTCTTAAAAATAGCAGAGTCAGGGGATATGGGGAGAAGGCACGAACGGAGTACTGATTGGGGATGATCGGCCATGATCACATTGAATGGCGGTGCCGGCTCGAAGGGCCAAATGGCCTACGCCTGCACCTATTGTCTATTGTCTATTGTTTAAAAAGTAATTTATATCTATAATTTATATCACATTTTGCTTTAATGTTTAGGATTGAACAAAAGTTTTTTAAGTGACTATGGAACTTTTATAAATGCATTTATGTATTAAAATTATTACATTTGTGGTTTGCACTATTTCTGAAAGTTAAAGATATAAAATCGTTGAATGTTTGACAACAAATTAAGCTTGGCAGCATGGTTTTACTTGCTGTTGAATAGCTTTTTAGCTGTTTTGTGGGTCGGGCGTGTTCTAACCTGCCACGTTACTGTATGGCATGTACAAAGTCATAAGGTCATAAGTGATAGTAGCAGAATTCGGCCCATCATGTCTACTCCACCATTCCATCATGGCTGATCTATCTCTCCCTCCTAACCCCATTCTCCTGCCTTCTCCCCATAACCTCTGACACCTGTACTAATCACATTACCACTCCAGACTTTACCACATTGGATAGGGACCAAACCAGTTATTTTTGACATTGACAACATGAAGAAAGGAAGTCTGCATTTTCTCCAATGTTCACTGGTTTGTATGAGCATCTTACTGCTGGCTCCAAGCTCAGTCTCATTAAATGGACTCTTAAACTATGAATATCTTAGGTTCTGCTGTGGTAGCATTATGAGGTTCCTTATCTTTTGCCCTCACTTTGGGTCATTTGAACAGGACGCTGAGGAGCACGGAAGTGTCTTATTCTGAGAGCAGAAGCCCATATTCGAGTCCAGTTTTGTCATTCACCTGATATTGGGTACTCTCTCAGCACGTCCAGGGATATGCGTCTGAGTAAGTACAATGATGTAATTGAGTCTGATACAGTTCAGGCAATTTAAGATTTATTTTCCAAGTTTATCTCAGGACAAATCTTCAATTCTTTAATAGTTTCAGTAAAGTACATTTATTTATTACTCAGGATAGATCTGATTCAAGATCCTGAGTACAGATTATAGAAAAACGATTTGGATTCTGATTCAAAATATAGAAAATAATACACTAGATTGTTTTATCCAGTGTGCATATATACTTTTGTCATCTCAAAGCATTTCTAAGGTATGATAGAACCTTAAAATCACACAGCACGGAAACAGACCCTTATTGCTCACTTTGCCCATACTCACTGTAGTTCCGATCTACACTAATCCCATTTTCCCCCATTAGCCCCTATCACTATACTGTATGTCTTTCCTATTCAACTACCTATTAAAACACATTTTAATACATTGTAATTTTATCTACCTCTGCCACCTCCTCTGGTTGTTTGCCACAAATATTCATCACCTGCTGTGTGAAAAATCCATTCCTCAGATCCTCTTTAAATTTCTCCCCTTAAATCTGTGCCCTCTAATTCTAGACTCTCCTGCCCTGGGAAAAATATTATGTCTATCCTGTCTATACCTTTCATAATTTTATAAACATCTATAAGGTCACCCCTCAGCCTCCTATGTTTCAATGAGAATAAAACAAATCTATCCAATATCTCCTTATAACTACAGCCGGCCATTGCAGGCAACATTCTAGTAAATCTCTTCGGTAATCTCTATTCTGCATATCCTTCATGTAGGACCAGAACTGTATATAATTCTCTAAATTAGTAAACAGAATTATTGGCTGAAATTATTCAAAGTGCAGTATTATTTAAATGTTCATAGCATATAATGTTTTGCATGCATTTGATCACTCACCCTTTGAATCCCATCCTGAATTTTCTTCACGCAATTCTCCAAACCATTTGTTTTGTTCATCATGTTCCACAAATTAGCATATGTTTGTTCAAGTTCAAATGGATTTTGACCCTTGGTTTTGATTATTTGCAAAACTTCTGAATCGAGGACAGTGCCATATGGAACATCTGTTTGTTTGGCAAGATCCTGAAAAGATCTGCACGATGGAAAACACAATTGGTTAACTCAGCAATTGTCCACATCGCCATTATCATTATTTTAATTGTCTCAGCCTCAAAGTATTTAAATTAAAATAGCTTCTTGCTTTGATGTATACCACTAGCAGAAAACATGAATGGGGCATTTTTCCAAGTGGATGATCCAACTTTGTCACCTCTTGAGGTTGCATCAGTCCACATGATTTCAAGATGTAATTGAGTGCGCTGAACATTTAGACTAGGAAAAGTGGCAAAACCTTGTCTATTGTGCTGAAGATATGCTCCAGATCCAGCTGTGCCACCAGCAAATTGTTCCAGTACGGTCACAACACTGATATCTAGTCAATAATGTGGAAACATTGCCTAATTTGAGCTAATAACATGAATTTGAGTTTGAATTTAGTTTATTGTGAAAAGCTTTTGTTGTGTGCTAATCAATCAGCAGAATGACAGTACATGATTACAATCGAGCCACCCACTGTGTACAGATACATGTTAAAGGGAATAACGTGAATAATGTTTAATGCAAGATAAAGCCAGTAAAGTCCAATCAAAGATAGTCCAAGGGTCTCCAATGAGGTCGACAGTAGTACAGGACTCTCTAGTTGTTGGTAGAATGGTTATTGGTAGAATCAAATTGGTTTACTGTTTACATTAATGACTGGAGGATGCAACAACATGTAAGGTGATGATATGGAAATAGGTGGACGAGCACGGCAACAAGATCTGGTGAGATTGAGTGATTCGGCAACTACCTGGTAAATGAAGCATAATGTGGGAAAGTGTGAGGTCATGTATTTCAGTTAGAAGAATCAAAAGCCAGATTATTATCTAAACAGAGAGGGACTACAAATGTCAAGTCAAATCAAGTTTATTCGTCACATACACATACGAGATGTGCAGTGAAATGAAAAGTGGCAATGCTTGCGGACTTTGTGCAAAAAACAAACAAACGACAAACTACAAACAGAATGGAACAGAATCACATATTATTTTACATATTACATATTGGGGGACGAAGGAAAAAGTAAAAAAATAGCAATTAAAAAAAAAAACAGTAGAATGGTACAGTAAAGTTAGTCCCTGGTGAGGTGGGAGTTGACATCCTAATGGCCTCTGGGAAGAAACTCCTCAATCTCTCCGTTCTCACAGCATGGCAACGGAGGCGTTTGCCTGACCGTAGCAGCTGGAATGTGTGCAGAACCCATGTGCTCTTAACCATTAATCATGAAGCTTGTGCTTTCCACCAAATAGTTAATAAGGCCTTTATTGCAAAAGAGTTGGAGTTTAAGGATTAGGAGGATTATAACAGTTGTACATGGTGCTGATGAATCCACACCTCGAATACTGAGCACATTTTTAGTTCTCTTACCTAGAAAAGATTTAATAGCATTGAAGACAATGGAAAGGAGATTGACCAGATAAATTCCTGGAATAGTACTCCTTAGAGTTTGGAAGAATGATAGATGAGCTTATTCAAACTTAATATTCAAAGAGAGCTTGCCAGGGTAAATGTTGAGATGTTTTCACCGGTGGGAGAGTAACAAATAAGGTGACAGAGCTACAAAAAAGGGGTTGGTCATTAAAAACTGAAGTGTGCAGGAATTTCTTCTGTCCATGGGGAGTAAATATCTAGAATTCTCTGCATCTGAGGACAATGCAGGCCAGATCATTAGATAAGGTGGCAAAACATAAATATTAACAAGCTCGAGAAACTGCGGGTTATTGGGAAATGCCAGAGAAATGCCACTGGACGGCACGATGATGCAGTAGTAGAGTTGCTGCCTTACAATGCCAGAGATCCTAGCTACAGATGCTGACTGTTCGATCCTAACTACGGATGCTGACTATACGTTCTCCCCGTGACTTATGTGCGTTTTCTCCGGGACCTCCTGTTTCCTCCCACACTCGAAAGATGTACAGGTTTGTAGGTTAATTGACTAGATATAATTGAAATTGTCCCTAGGATAATGTTAGTGGGCAGGGATCGCTGGTCTGAGCAGAGTACATGGGGCGAATGGCCTGTTTCTGCATTGTATCTCTAAACTAAAGTAAACTAAAAGAGAAGTTGTGATTAGTTAAGATCAACATGATCATTTTGAATGGCAGGGCAGGTTTGAGGGATCTGTTGGTCTATCCCTCCTCCTATTTTCTTGTGTTCTTGTGAAGCACTGCGTCTTCAATATACTCTGAATCAGTTGCAAAGTTATGGAAAGTGTCATTGCCTGTGCTATCAAAGATCACGTCCAAAACCAATTCCCTTCTTCTTTTTCTTGCGTATGGCGTGCATAGCCTAAAGTTATGGGACAACTTGTTCTATATGATCTTATTTGATTGTGCACGCCAGGTTGATTGCATTCGTTGAAACAGGGCGGACTACGTGAAGGTTGCAATCGCCCACCCCAACCAACTCTCTGATGCTCAGGTTGGTTTCCATTTTGAACAATTAGTTTCAGGAATAAACACAAGATGAACAGATGGAGTGGAATCCAGTGATGGGGTTATTGTGATTGCTTTGACATCAAGGCAGTATTTGAATGATTGTGACCTTATGAAACCTGAATAAAATTGTAATTAATGAGAATCACGAGGTGCCAAGAACAATGGATATGTAACGGAGCTCCAGAATACAGTGGCAAGATTTTTTCAGGGCAATATGCAGTGCCAAGTTATTATTAGCTGCTCCAGCAATTCCTCCATTGAAAGGAAAGAAGTGGAATTGTTTGCAAATGATTGCAAAGCATTCGGTTCCATTCTCAGCCTCTTGCTTGCAGCAGGAGAGGGAAAATGTCTTCAAAGTGGCATACACATGCTGGGCAATGAAATGGTGGAGACTGATTGTCTTCCCCAGAGATTAAGTGCCAATATTCCTACCTTCAAAATTTTGAGGGTTACTATTGTTGAGAAACTTAACAGACCCAGTCAGATAAATACAATAATAGAAGGACCAATTTCCAGAACTCTCCCATCATCTACGGAGTAGAGGTCAGATGGTAGGTATTTGACTTGCCTGGATATGAGCTGTTCCAACAGTTTAAACTTATCCTGCTTCATTGGTTAATAGATGGACATTTGCTGGAGTAACGAGTTCCAGAGTTTTTATTTTAAGGGGAGAGATGACAATGATGTACATAAAAGATCAGGTACCTAACCCTGTCAAGTCTCTTTTCATTGTATTCTTTCATTGTCCCAGAATTTCCAGCTGTCCAGTTACTGTCTGAGATTAAAACCTCTCTTAATTAAGCTCAGAATTTCCTTGGCATCCCTTGAATGCCTCATTGAGCAATTCCCCACTACTATCCTGCAAGCTCCAATTCAACTGTCCATCCTTCTCACAAAGGCCTTCCAACTCTGTGCGCCTTCAAAGAGCTAATCCTGCCCGTTTCCTTCTCTCCCAACTCATCTATCTAATGTGCTGTCTTTCTGGTCTGTACATTTGCAGCACCAGAGACCCGGGTTCGATCCCGACTCCAGGTGCTGTCTTTGCGGAGTTTGTCTGTCCTTCCTGTGACCGCGTGAGCTTTCTCCGGGATCTTCAGTTTCCTCCTGCACTCTAGAGACGTGCAGGTTTGTGGGTTAATTGACTTGTTATAAGTGTAAATTGTCCTGGTGTGTGTAGGATAGTGTTAATGTGCAGGGATCGCTGGTCAGTACAGACTCGGTGGGCCGAAGGGCCTGTTTCTGCACTGTATCTCTAAACTAAACTACCCCTCCCTCCTTCCCCCATCCTTTCTCTGTGACATCTTCCAGTATCCTTGGTTCTTGTCATAAAGACTCTCTCCATCCATATGTGGATGACAGAACAGAGGTAGACCTTAGAGGATGCTTATCTCATATGTGACAATAGTTTTTTTGTAAATGCAGTCTTCTTGCTTGGCTGTACAATCCACGATTTGCTTCACCCAAACCAATTCCATGGTGTTGATGTACCTTTGTCTGCAACACCATTTCCCCGTTTGGGATCTCACCCAACCCCGGTCCTCTGCATAACATTTATAATTCTCACTCTTACTCCCAAAAACAAATGCACCAAGGGTGTTCTTCTTCATCCTGATATCAGTCACTTCTGATTTTCATGGGATTTGCCCACATCAATTCAACTTGATTTTTCTACTTCTGAACTCTTAACCTGTCCTTCAAAATAAACTGCTCGACCCAAGTTCTCAAAAAGATCCTTGATGTTGGCACCTCATGTTGCCTCATTATTCACATTGGCTCAATCCCAGATAGTCATCTCCCATCATTTTGTTATATTGCTTTCCATCCATAACCCCTTCCCCTTCCCAATGCCTCTTACTGTTTCTGTTTTGCTGGCCCCAGGTAAAGAATGCCCTGAAATCAATGACGCCCGCATTTTCAGAATTCCTGCTGTCTATTCATAGGCCCTCCATTTTGAAAACAGAAACAATGTAGTTTATACAAGATAAGAGAACATTAATCATTTGAAAACACTCCCACTGCAATTTAATATCTATTTTCCTAGAATCTCTGCAGTTCAAATTCATTCATACCACACTATTATCCTTGCCAAATCACTAATGATATCATATGTGTCCTTGTCAAAGTGATGAATGAGATCACCCATAGCTGAGACTGCAGATATCTTTCTGCTCCACCTTTCCACTGAATCTTGTCCTTCTTTCCTTCCCTCATTCAGCGTTCAAGTTTTCATCTGTTGATATAGCTAGGCTCCTCTCCTTGCTTTTTCAGAAACAGCAATGGTTCTTGTTTTTTTATTTCTACACTCTTATTTCTGGAGTCTTATAAGATTTTATCCTCGGTCACTTTCTTCTCCTCATTTGTATGCTAACCCTCAGTGGCAATATACAGAAGTGAAAGGACTGCTGAATGTTGAAGACGTGCAATTTGAAGACATTGAAACTGTCAGGGCGGCACAGTGGCACAGCAGTAGAGTTGCTGCCTTGCAGCACCAGAGACCCAGTTCGATCCTGGCTAAGGTTGCTGTCTTTACGGAGTTTGTACGTTTTCCTGGTGACCGTGTGGTTCTCAAGGTGGTCCGGTTTTCTCTCACACTCCAAAGACGTAAAGGTTTTTTAGGTTAACTGTAAATTGTAAATTGTCCCCGGTGCGTTGGATAGTGCTAGTGCACGGGGTGCTCACTGGTTGGTGTGGACTGATGTGCCGAAGGATCTATTTCCATACCATATTTATATCTCTATCTGTCAAATGACTCCCCAACTACACCCTTGTACTTCACTCTCCCTGCTCTGAACCCAACAGTGCTGATATAACCTAATTAATCCAATACCTATCTGTTTGGCTTGTAAGATGTAAAATGTTTGCATGTCTCCCATGGAATTATATTATCCTGCTATTGTAATATTTACCTCATTATTTTCCCTCTTGTGCATATTTTTATATGCTGACATATTTCATCCCCTCTTCCCTTATGTCAGAAATAGTTCCACTGGATGTGGAAGGTTTCAGTGAACATGGTAATCAGGGTAATTTTGAGTGATCAAAACATGGACAAGCTGTCGAACCTTAATTAAAATGTTGTCTCTCAGAACAAAATGTCTAAAAGACATTTTAGACTAGCCTTTCTCTGGCAGTTGTCTTTTTCTGCATGCCATTGATTTTGTTCTGACAGACAACATTTTAATTAAGGTAGACTGACTTCCCTCCCCACCCCCTCCCCCCGCCTCCCCAATCTTTACACATCCCCAATCCTTTCCACTTATCACTTTAATTTCATGTTTCATGTATTTTTGTTTTATGACTGTTGGCAGAACAATTTCCCTCCTGGGATAAATAAAGTTATATCATAGAAATATAGAAACGTAGAAAAATAGGTGCAGGAGTAGGCCATTTGGCCATTCGAGCCAGCGCCGCCATTCAATGTGATCATGGCTGATCGTATCATATCATATGACTATGACAATGACTCAGTCAGATAAAAGATACTTGGCCTCTGAGCTCAACGTGGAACCAGCTCTGGGCTCAATGCAACTGATCTCCAGTATTCAATATTTCTGCACTGTAAAGCATAAGCTTTGCAGCCTCAAATGCGCTTGCAAACTCACTGCTGTTATAAGCTGCTTCCCTTCAGAGCTACCAGCAAGACATCAGTGCGATTCAGCGCATTATTCTGTTGCTGGATATTTTCAAGTCGTTTTTTTTATGTGAATGTCTTCTACAGCCATTGAATTTCAATGCAAGAGGGGATTATACAATTTAAAGCACTTTCTTTACAACTGCCTGAACATTTCCACCAGTATTTACAGCTTTTTCAATAGATCCAAATACAAGCCAACTTTAATATTTTATACTAAAACCGAATGCTAAATAGAATTTAAATATCATGATTGTGTGAGGATTATTTACCAGGAGGAACAGTGAATATGCACATCTGACCTACTCTTGCACAGAACATTAACTGGAAATGCAGCACTTCCTGTGTAAACTGCAATTTTAAAGTTTTCATATTGATTTTTAAACATGTTGTGCACAAAAAAAGGTTACTCCAATCCAGTGACTGTTTTTCCTTGAGAAGAGTTAAATGGACATTATCATTTTCAAACTGTGATTGATTGATTGTCTCCTGAAATTCACTGCCCGATGGTGTGTAAAAGCAGACAGCCACATCACAATGAAAATTATATTTTAATATTTGTACAAATTGAAGAGGTGTGACCTGCATAACTAGCCTTAATGCTGAAATGTGTGATTTAGGTGCAATGGCTCATATTTAATCAATGAGTACTGACATAATGGGGCAAATATTTGGACTATGAATTTTCTCTAATTATACAAAATTAAACAGTCCAACTAATTCAAAATCTTTCAGGAGATATAATTTTAATCTGTTGGAAAAATGGGAAGATGAGTAAAAATGTCTCATGGCATAGAGAAAATATTAGAAATGAACTTTCTAATGTTGTAAATGAACATATTATGTTTATTATCTGGTATCCACTAGGAAAATGAAAGTATACATTCTTAAAGGTGATTATAACATGTATTGAAATGTTAGGAAATTAATTATATGTCTAATTATAATCATATTAATGACTTGTGAAATCCGAGGAAGCAAGTTAGGAACATCATCACTTGGGTTCTGATCCCTTAGTGGAGATAGATTGCGTGATGAAACTTTAAAATATTATTTATGTTATGCTGTTATTAGGAACCCTTTCATAATTTGCCACATGGCTCTCCTTTGGGGTGAGATGACTTATGGGATGAGCGAGAACTTGTCATTCAGCCATTTAAAAAAAATTAATTCAGATGATAAATGGCTTATAATTCCAATTAAGACATTGGAGAGAGGAATTTAACATGTTTTTTAATGAGATTAATACAGCAATGTTCATTCTATGTGAATATATGCTCAGAATAATGAAACACATCTCACAACTTCCAAAATCGAAGGCAATTTTAACCTACAAACACTTTCCCCTTCGGCATGTCCCATGTGATTAAGACTGAGTTGAGTGTACACCATTTTTACAAATTATAGATTAAATTAGTCATAGAGTCATAATGATACAGTGTGGAAGCAGGACCTTCAGCCCAACCTGCCCATACCGGCCAACATGTCCCAGCTACACTGATCCCACTTGCCCGCATTAGGTCCAAATCCCTCCAAACCTGTCCTATCCATGAATCTGTCTAACTGTTTTTAAATGTTGGTATAGTCCCTGCCTCAACTATCTCCTCTGGCAGTTTGTTCCATATACCCACCACCCTTTGTGTGATAAAGCTACCCCTCAGATACCTATTAAATATTTCCCCTTCACCTTAAATCTATGTCCTCTGGTCCTTGATTCACCTACCCTGGGCAAGAGACTCAGTGTATCTATCCAATCTATTCCTCTCATGATTTTATATACCTCAATAAGATCACTCCTCATCCTCCTGCGCTCCAAGGAATAGAGTCCCAGTGTACTCAACCTCTCCCTATAGCTCAGATCCTCTAGCCATGGCAACATCCTTGTAAATCTATTCTGTACGCTTTCCAGCTTGACAACATCATTCCTACAACATGGTGCCCAGAACGGAACACAATGCTCTAAATGCATCCTCACCAACATCTTATACAACTGCAACATGACCCCCGACTTCTATACTCAATACTCTAACTGATGAAAGCCAATGTGCCAAACACCTTTTTGACCACCCTATCTACCTGCGACTCTAACTTCAAGGAACCATGCACCTGCACTCCTAGATCCCTCTGCTCTACAGCACTTCCCAGAGCCCTACCATTCACTGTGTAGGTCCTTCCCATGTTAGACTTCACAATATGCAACATCTCACATTTCTCTGTATTAAATTCCATCAACCATTCCTCTGCCCACCTGGCCAATTGATCAAGATCCTGATGTGAGTTATAAGGCCAATGTGGGCAGCACAGATTTTTGTGGATGGGGTTCATTGGAGTATGCCCCTTCTGGCATTTGCACTGCTCTTCCAATCCATGGGCTTGAGGATATTGAAAGCATCAAAAATGTTCCTTTCTCACCTCACTTTGACCATATGTCCTCTGGTCCTTGATTCACCTACTCTGGGCAAGAGACTCCATGTATCTATCCAATCTATTATGACACACGACCAATATTTCCAGGGGTTAGTGGCAATCCGACATGATACGATACAAATGTATTTATCCCAGGTGGGAAATTGGTCTGCCAGCCGTCATAAAACACAACAAGATACAAGAACATGAAATTAATGTGATGAGTGGAAAGTTCAATATTGCAAAACACAGATTTGAGTGATTCCATTTTGTAGGTTATGTTTAAATGAACCCTTGATATAGTATGTGCTTTGATTAAAGATAGTTTAATTAAAAGGCTTCATGTTTTTTTTTACTGCAAGATGATTTACTTGTAAAAAGATTTCGTCAGAAGAAAGACTGGATGGACTCGGTTTGTACTCGCTATAATTTAGAAGATTGTAGAAACTTACAAAATCCTTAAGGGGTTGGACAGGCTAGATGCAGAAAGATTGTTCCCGGTGTTGGGGAAGTCCAGAACAAGGGGTCACAGTTTAAGGATAAGGGGGAAATCTTTTAGGACCGAGATGAGGAAAATATTTTTCACACAGAGAGTGGTGAACCTGTGGAATTCTGTTCCACAGAAGGTAGTTGAGGCCAGTTCATTGGCTATATTTAAGAGGGAGTTAGATGTGGCCCGTGTGGCTAAAGGGATCAGGGGGTATGGAGAGAAGGCAGGTACAGGATACTGAGTTGGATGATCAGCCATAATCATATTGAATGGCGGTGCAGGCTCGAAGGGCCATTCGAATGGCCTACTCCTGCACCTATTTTCTATGTTTCTATCACAGATTTTTTCACTTACACACAGATATAAAATTAACAATAATAACAAAACCCAAAGAACTACAGATGCTGGTTTACAAAAAAGACATCAAAAGCTGGAGTAACTCAGCAGGTCAAGGAGAATCTCTGGAAGACATGAATATGCTTTTTCAAATAATAACAATGTCTTACCGAACAGGGTTTTCAATTCGATTGGTGGTCAGGATGGCAGTTAGATTTGCAGTGTACGTAGAGATAATTATAAACACAAAGAGCCACCAAAAACCCATCAACAAGCGAACTGCCAAAGTGTTCAGAGGAATTTCACCTCCTGTTCCTAGAAAAGTAAAGCACAAAATTAGCATTTGCATTTTTCTAAGTAACCTCATGGATTTTAAGTGTCATTACAATTACAAAATCATAAAATGAATCTGTTGATATTTGTAAGATTTGGTTCGAATATTTCTTTACATTAATCTTTAATATTCACAGTTCCATACCATTTAATTTCACCAATTTTAACTTTTCCTACCCTGGTTCACTGGCACATTGGAAGTTTAACTTCTGGATTCTGTGAGTGATTTTTTGAGGACTGCTTATTAAACTACATGTAAATTTAGGACAAACTGAATTAGTGAGTGAGGCAAAGGAACAACTGCACTCCTTTGTTACGTCTTTTGACTCCCTCTCAAATAAATTTGAAAATGTACTTCTGGATTGGCATATGCTGCCATAATGCAACCATTTTGCCACCTAAACCATTCAGCATTTTACATTTCTAGACAATTGTTTTCTATAATCAGACAAACTGCCTTATTCCCTCTGCATTAACTGCAATTGGATTCATCCATTTTCCTGAACATGGTCATGACTGTGGGTTTCATTAAAGTTTCCATGGTTAAGGTGTAGTGGGGTTTAATATAGTTTAGTTTGGAGATAAAGAGTGGAAACAGGCCCTTAGCCCATCAAGTCCATGGTGACCAGCGATCCCGTACACTAGCACTATCCACACTATAGAAAATTTACAATTAAATTAAGCCCATTAGCCTACAAACCTGTATGTCTTTGGGTGGGAGGAAACTGGATCTGCCGGAGAAAACCAATGCAGGGAGAACAGACAAACTCTGTACAGACAGCACTCGTAGTCAGGATCGAATCCGGGCCTCTGGCACTGTAAAGCAGTAACTCGACTACTGACCCAGCATGCCGCCCTAATGCGTGATTAGCATAATGTGCTGGATCCGTAGTAGTTTGAAATGGAGGACCATGAGATATTAAAGATAGTCTGAAAGCCAATATGCTGGTACACCACATAATCAGTAAGGCAAATAGCAAATTAGCCTCCATTACAAGGGGATGAGAGTCCACCCAGTGGTAGAAGAACTGCTTGTTGATTCATTGCGTGTATTCCATCTGTCAAGTAACATAATGGAAATGATCTTCATTCCAACACAACACCCAAGAGGAATGCAGAGGGAAACATCAACCAGTACACTGCCTTTTTCAACCAAACCAGAACTTTCACCTCTCCGAAGGCGGTGCGACTCTCGTCAGCAGCGGCCTCTGCAGCCCGTCCGCGTTTTTTTTATTTTTTGTCTATGTTTTTATGTAGTTTTTTGTTATTTTTTGTTGGGGTGTGTGTGTGTGGGGGGGGGGGGGGGGGGGGGGGGTGGTGGGGGTGGGTGGGAGGGAGGAGGCAACTTTTAAATCTCTCCCTGCACTGGAGACCCGACCTTTTCTTGTCGGGTCTCCGTTGTCGTTGGGGCTGCAATGAGGAGCGGCCTCCAACAGAAGAAGCCGGGGACTCTGGTGCCGACAACTCACCTCACCGTCGCGGAGCTGGCCGAGTCCAGAGCGAGTGGAGCGGTGGTGGAGCGCTGCTGCTGCTGCGGCTCGACCTCCAGGAGATTCGGAGGCTGCAACTGCGGGTCTGGCGGACGGCGGCACCGGGAGCCCGCGGGACCCTGGAGGGAGACCGCTTTTCAGGGCTCCTGCAACGGCGACTTCTCCCGCCCGAGTTGCGGGGTCGAGGAGCTCCTGGAGCGGGGCCTCACAGCACCGCCCCGCGCGGCTTGGAATGGCTGCGGGACTCTGCGAGCGCACGCCGGGTGCTCTAACACCAAGACTCCGTGTGCGACCTCGCACCACCCGGCGTGGCTTTAATGGCCGCGGGACAATCGCCATCGCTAGCCGGGGGCTTTGACTTTGACTCTGTCATCGGGGAGGGGGGGGCGGAGAGTGCAGTGGAGAGATACGTTTTTTTTGGCCTTCCATCACAGCAATATGATGGATGTTTATGTAAAATGTAAATTATGTTGTGTCTTGGGTCTATTTGTTTGTAATGTATGGCTGCAGAAACGGCATTTCGTTTGGACCTCAAGGGGTCCAAATGACAATTGAATTGACTCTTGACTCTTGACTCATCATTAAGAATCCATCTCAAACGTAGTCCATCTCAGAAGTGCATCTCTCTCGGCTATAGCATGAATTTCGCACAATCACAATAATACTTTATTAGCCAAGTATGTTTTGCAGCATACGAGGAATTTCATTTGCCAAGTCAGTCATTCAAAATAAAAAGCAATGGAACACACAAAACACATTTTAACATAAACATCCATCACAGAGATTCCTCCACATTCCTCTCTGTGATGGTAAGCGAAAAAAAGTTCAATCATTTCCCGTTTTTCTCCCGCGGCCGGGGGCCTCAAGCCCTCCGTTGACAGGACAATATTGATTCCCATAGCCCGCGGCAGGCCCTCCACGTTGAGGCGATCCGCTCCTGCATCGGGAGGACATCACTCCCCCGCGCCGGACGATCGAACCCCGCGTCGGGGCTGGTCGAACTTTCCACAACGTTCGGGCTCCCGACATCCACGGCCTCTCCCGAGACTGCAAGTTCCCGATGTAAAGTCCGCAGGCCGCAGTTGGAGTGATCCCAGTCAAGGGAACAACTCCGATGCAAGTCCACACCCAAGGTCAGTCCGAGGAGGCCTCCAGCTCTATTGATGGTAGGCCGCAGAGCGACTGGAGAATGCAAACCAAAAATTTATCACACCTCCGGCAAGGTAACAAACTGAAAAAAAAACTCCCCCGACCCCGACCCCGACCCCTCCCCCCACATAAAACAATCCGGAAAACATTTACACAAGCTTTTAACACATACTAAAGATTAAAAATAGATGAAAAAACAAACTGACTGTTGGCGGGGCTGCCAATTTTGCGGCGCCCCTGAAGCTCTGATTCTAATTAATGCATCTAGCACATTGCAAGCCCAGTGTGGAATGGGATCAGCTAAGGCTGTGGCATTGCTTTAACATTCCTTTACTTGTTCTTTGTTTCAATTTTACACCTCACTTCCTACATGTTCCTCTCTGGAGTGGAACAAATGTGACCGACTTGGGTAAAGTGTTCATCCTTCATTGCATCCACTGCAGAACCATGTCACTCCAACCTCCGTCATTGAGCTGTAGTATACAGATGTTGTGTGCACATGTGCAGTCTTGGAGGCTGAGATACAACCCTAAATAAGCTCTGAACTGCAGACTATTATTATTATTGCACTATTATTTGTTTGTTTTAATGTGTACATACGTGGGCGTGTGCACACACACACACACACACACACACACACACACACATATATATATATATATGGGTATGTGTATATATACACACACTAACCTTTTTTTCTCATTTATTATATTGTTTACAGTGTTCTATGTTTACACATTCTGGTGCTGCTGCAAGTAAGAATTTCATTGTTCTATCTGGGACATGACAATAAAACACTCTTGACTTAAAATTGCTTAATCTGATGTGCAGGGAAATTAGAGAACATCGCTGAAATGTAGTGGTGTTTGGAAATTGGCTCAGGAACAGAGCATAAGTCGATGAAATTGCAGATGTGTAAAGTATGCCTTCAACATCTGTGTGCACCTTGTGATATGACATTGACATATCGTTGTACCAGATATTGCTGTTAGTTAAGAGTAATTGCTTTCAAGGAAGAATGGCTCTGTTTCAAGCTCTCTTTGTGCCTTTGTTGCAACAAGCAATAACACAAAAAAACCTGCACACATCTAATGAGGCTAAGCCGGTTGATTGTCAACAAATTGTAGAGGGGTTTCACGTTACTCTTCAAGAATAACTGGTGTGGAGCACCTAGAGCGAGACAGACCACTGACGTGTGACGGAGGATGTTCATGTTAAAAGAAACAGGAAGAGGTTGCTTTTCCATTCAAATCTGTTTGACTAATGAATGTGATCATGGCTGATCTGTGACTAAAATGAATACCGTTGCCTTTGCCTTAGATCACTTGATGCCTTTCTGAAGAAAAAGCACCAAATATATATGATTTATAATTTACAATTAATCTGGCATTAAAAACGTTTTCACTGTACCTCGGCACATGTAACAATAGACTAAACTAACCAAATTAAATTAAAATTAGCATTATTTATGGAAGATAGTTCCAAAACATCCCCACTCTCTAAATGTAGGCATATTTTCTAACTTGAATGATGTGGCTCTAATTTTTAGATTGTGAACCTAATCTTAAGTTATTTGATTATTAAAGTAGCTTCTTCCTACCCAACAATCAATTCTCTTTAATATCTTGAAAATTGAAATCTATTCATTCCTAAGCCTCTTATATTCTAAGTAATATATACTAATTTATAGTATATATAGAATAGATATATATTCTATATGCACTATATAATCCTGTATAGAAAATAGTACATATATAATAGATTATATATATATAAAATAATGAAGGGCATAAATAAGGTGGTGGGCACAATCTTTTTCCCAGTGCTCATACATTTAAGATGAGAGGGAAACATTTTAAAGGTGTCCTGAGGAACAACTACAGTATTTCATCCAGAGGTTTGTGGATAAATGGAACAAGCTGCCAGAGAAAATAGTTGAGGCTGGTTTGGACAGGTACACGGATAAAAGGTTTTGGGGGATAATGACCAAATGTGGGGAAATGTATCTAGTTTAGATAGGACATCTTGGTGGAATTGACTAGTTGGGCCTTAGATCATATTTACTGGCTGTTTAACTCTTTGTGACTACTCTTATTTGCACCCATTTCTCTACAGCCTTCTGAACTGTAGCAATGAGGGTGCATGCAAGCTTCAAATACAATACCTCATCTTCTGGCTGGGCACATTGCAGCCTTCCAGATTCAATATTGAATTTTTCAACTTCAGGTAACTCTTTCTTCTTTTCTATCTGCATCAGAACTGACTATTTCTGTCAGTAGGCCCTATGCGATTTGTGAATCCGTTTTTATCTCTCTACAAATTTTCCCTGCCTGCTGGGCATACTATAGCAACACATAATGCAGAAATGGAAAAATAATCTGGTTCCAACTCCACATTAACGCATTGATCGCAGTTTATGAGATTTTCCCTTTGTTCTACCCACCCATCTTCCAACTTCTCTAAAACTAAAAACTAATTTGTTATATTTTGTTTCCATTCTGATAAAGGGTCTCAGGTCTAAAGTGTTAATGCGTTACCTATTGCACTTGTGCTGCCTGGCGTCTGAATGTTTCAATCATTTTATTTCAGATTCCCAACATCATCAGCACATCTTTCCTAACGTGTAATGTCAAGAATTGCTCATGATATTATCAGTGTGGAACAATGCCATAACTTCTTCCCAATTGAGTTTCAGCCCTTTTGCACTGGTGAGCATTGAGAGTGTGAAAGGCCAGTGGTGATAGAATCTCTCATTTTTTATTAAAAAAAAGTACACAAACAAGACTGCCCATTTAAAAAAAAAATATTCTGGATTTTGCTAGATTCTCTACGGACCCATGCTGGTACTTTTCATTCAGCTAAAAATTTACAACATGTTCTGTGATTTCATTCTTAGTTACAAACTGTAGTAATATTAATTAGTCTATAATTCCCTGATATTATGCTCAGAATTCCTTAAATAGCAGAATAACATTCAAAACTTTTCAATGCAGAAGAAACCAAGATTGGTTCTTAACATTAAAGAATCTTGAAAGAAAATGGGATATTTTCAACATTCTCATTTACTTCTTCGGAAAGTCGCTTGGAAGGTTGTTGACCTTTAATGTTGGTAAATTTTGCTGAAAAATGTATGCTTTTTTTTAGTGCATTCCTGTCATTAACTTGACACAGTTAATTCTCAGTTGAATTCCTACTTGATTTTTCACTTTTATGCACTTTGAATGTTTTGCATGTATCGAAATAATGAACTCAAGAGAACCAGGGTGGAATTATAAAATATTTACTCTGTAACTTGGGATGTGACTCGTGGATGACACAGCAAAGCGATAGAGGATACATTCTTGGCCAGAAGACTATCCTAGTTGACTTGACCCACTTCATACCCCTGTGAAGCAGTGGAAGTACAGTGGAAGTACAGTGGCCAGTGGTTGGGTGGGGGTCTAGAGCCCTAGTATGGGTGTTGTGGGCTGAAGGCACTGGTTTCCAGAAGGCTAATATGGACATTGTGGGCCAAATGGATTATTGGGCTGGCGGCTCAGTCACTCAAGCCTGTTGTGCTGGCAGCTCACTCACTCACAGCTGGTGGGCTGGCAGTTGACTCACGGCTATTCCTTGAAATTCCATTTCAGGCTGGGTGCAAGGCCACCAAATTCAAGTGCAGTTTCTTATCACTTCAAGCAGGGTGCACGGCCACCAAATTCAAGTGCAGTTTCATACAATTTCAAGCAGGGTGCAAGGCCACTAAAGATAGCGTGTCGTGACCTCTCTCTCCTCCATCTTGCATAGACTGAGACACGCCCCACAATTCTGGGTCTTATAGTCCCTCCCCCCCCCCCCCCCCCAGAAGGGGTGTGGCCTTCATGGTATGATGGACAGGAGAGAGAATCTCACCATTTTTAAAATACTAATAAGTCTTTTATTTTTCATCTATGGAAAAAATCCTCAGCACCTGATGAGCAGAGGGGGACTCTGAGTAAGATGGCCAAAAATCACAGCCATACGTGGTAGTGTCTTTTCTAAAATCAATATAAAGCACTAACAGGAAGATGTCAAGATTAGACTTTTAATTATATAGAAGGCAAGGCAACTTTAATCAGGCAAGGCTCACAGTCCCGTTTATATCAACGGGTCAATGGTTGAAAGGGTCAAGAGCTTCAAATTCCTGGGCGAGCACATCTCTAAAGATCTTTCCTGGTTCGAGAACATTGATGCAATTATCAAGAAAGCTCATCAGTGCCTCTACTTCCTGAGAAGATTACGGAGAGTCGGTTTGACAAGGAGGACTCGCTCTAACTTCTACAGGTGCACAGTAGAGAGCATGCTGACCAGTTGCATCGTGGCTTGGTTCGGCAACTTGAGCGCCCTGGAGAGGAAGAGACTACAAAAAGTAGTAAACACTGCCCAGTCCATCATCGGCTCAGACCTCCCTTCCATCGAGGGGATCTATTGCAGTATCTACCTCAAAAAGGCTGGCAATATCATCAAGGGTCCACACCATCCTGGCCACACACTCATCTCCCTGCTACCTTCAGGTAGAAGGTACAGGAGCCTGAAGACTGCAACGACCAGGTTCAGGAATAGCTACTTCCCCACAGCCATCAGGCTATTAAACCTGGATCGGCCAAAACTCTGAACATTAATAACCCATTATTTGTTATTTGCACTTTATCAGTTTATTCATTCATGTGTTTTGTAGTCAATGCCTATTATGTTCTGTGTGCTGAAGCAAAGCATGAATTTTATTGTCCTATCAGGGACACACGACAATAAACTTGAGCTTGAACTTAATTAGGCAAGGCAACTTTAATTAGGCAAGACAACTTTAATTAGGCAAGGCAACTTTAATTAGGCAACGCATCTTTAATTAGGTAACACAGCTTTAGCATTTCCAAACCAAAGGCAACACAGCTTTAGCATTTCCAAACCAAAGGCAGCACAGCTTTAGTATTTTCAATCTATATTTTCAAACCACATTAAGGGCACGACAGGTCAGGAAAACCACTCACAGTTTAGTTCACATGTGGCCTGTGTTATTCACAGCTCAGACTAAGAGACGTGACCCTCTGGCTCCCCCACCTAGCAGAGACTGAATGAGGCACTCAACACATCCGGGCTTTATAATCCCTCCGGAAGGGGCATGGCCTTCAGGACAGAGAATCTCAACATTTTTTAAACACTAATAACTCTTTTATTTTTCATAGATGGGAAAAATCCTCTTGTCCTGCGCAGCTTAGGGGGACTCTGAGTAAGATGGCCAAAATCACCGCTGTAAGTGGCAGTGTTTTTTCTAAAATCAATATACAGAGCAACAGGAAGTGGTCATGATCAGACTTTAAGTATATAGATTTGTCTAATTTTGGGCGTGCTACTCAAGAAAGGTTCTCAAGACCGTGAGAGGGTAGAACAAGTTTGTTCATGCGAGTCCTGCGCATGAGGTGGAATGTTCACAAACTGGAGTTATTTTTAGTTGACGGAAGAAGGTTCAGAACAAAAGTTTCAATAAAGTTACTGGAAAAAAGCTATTTCCATTGTTAAAAACATAACTGTCTTTGAAAGGAATAGCACTACCTTCCAAAATCCTTTATAAATATCATGGTCTGGAGATCCTCCAATTGTACAAATAGGTTATATTATTAATTGTGTCATAATCATAAATCTCTACATCATGGAAACTGCAGCTCAACATGTTCATGCCAACCAAGGTTCCTACCAAAGATGGTTCTATTTGCTACATTTGGTCCACATCCTTCCACATATTTTCTATCCGTATACCTGTACAAATATAGTTTAATCATTGTAATTGTACTTTGTTCTACAATTGCCTCTGGCAGCTTGTTTTATATACTCACCATCCTTTGGTGTGAAAAATGTACCCCTCTGATCCCCATTAAGTCTTTCCCATCATTTTAAACCTATGCTGTTTAGTTTTAGACTACTCTATCCTGGGAAAAAGATGGTGACTATCTACTCTCTCTATGCCCCTCATCATTTTATGAACCTCTTTGTTCCACAGGAAAAACAGTCCTATTCAATAACTTCTTCCAACTCAAGCCCTCCAGCCCCGGCAACATCCTTATGAATCTTTTCTGCACCATCTTTATCTTAAACAGCAATAATAATCACTTAATCTCAGAGATAATTAAACTAAATTTACTGGAATAGATGTAAAGCAGAGCCTTTTCCAAGAATATAGAAGAAAGAAATCACTTTACATAGAAATTATGGGAAATGTATAATATGTAGTTTGTAAGTGGAAGTGTTTTGAGTTAAGTGCAACAGATTTTGATAAGTATCATTTACAGGAAAAGCAGTCATTTTATATGCAAAATATATAAGCCAGTGACATAGAAATATTTGTTGTCTGAGTTGGTAGGAACAGAATAACTAATTACCGAGGGGATAACAACAGGTACAAATGGACATGCAGACTGCATCTTTTCAAGAGGGACAAGTTATGAACCTCGGATTTGTACCAAGCAGAGAATCTTATTGAAGTGTATCTTGTGTCCTTGTCAGTTGGTCTGGATAGCCTGAAGGGATCTTTGTGGAATTCAACAGACATCAATGGAATTCATAGCTGGAACTTGCAGCCATGACTTAACCGCACATTGAACACTCCTGGCTTTTGACAAATTTTTTGGCAAATACAGTGTGTTTAAAACTTAAATCCATCAGTTCTCAGGTGTATAACATAACATGTTGTTGCAAAAGAAGAGCTCTGAACTTTTCCTTTCCAAGACAGCATCTTGGCTAATCCTTTCATAACAATGTAATGAAGTCCTAATGGTGCAGTGCAAGAGAATATCATGACCAAATTTGTGCATGGAATTACACAGTGCTACACAGGATCTCATTCCATAGCACCATGACAGATATGTTCCATGTTGTTATAGTTTGAACCATCTATTTATAGCAACATGTCTAACTTCAACAGGGTAAAGTTTTGAAGTGGAAAGCTAAATGACACTACCATTACACAGATGCTTTCAAATGGTAATTTACCCTGTTCACATTGGAGCAATAAAACATTTGTCTCCATATAAAAATGTGTTTTAATGCTATGAAAAATTGCTTTCAGAACCGGCATTAGTACCAGTGCAGTTTGCATTAAGTCTACCCTGAGATGCCTGAAAAAAATGGAAAGGCTCATCCGGGGTTTGCTAGAAGCCAACAGAATAAATAATGCATTAGAAATCTGATAACTGGCAGGTAGTTGCAAATATTATTCCACTTGAATGAGTGACTATCATCACATTCACATTTGTCATCCTTGACAGTTTAGCAACTTCAATACTCCAGAAGAAACTGCTGTAATAATGTTTCCAGTATATATATATATTGTTCACGATAAATCTTTAAACATAAATTATTTACTTTTTCAGATATTTGTACAGTGATGGTAGCTGCAGTATTTCACTAATTAGAACTTTTGAGACCACTTGGCTTATCGTGGAGGAAGATACATTTCTGGAGTAAAAATTCGGTCCACTAAAACGTAAAGGGTTCTTAGTATTGAGGAATGTTACATGGTTCATACTGTAAGTTCATAAGTGACCTGAGCAGAATTTGGTCATTTGGCCCATCAAGTCTACTCCACAATTCAATCATGGCTGATCTATCTCTCCCACTTAACCCCATTCTCCTGAGTTCTCCCCATAACCCCTGACAGCCGTACTGATGAAGAATCTATCTCTGCCATAAAAATATCCATTGCATTTTATTCTACAGCCTTATTCACAGTGAATAGGGAACACTACACATGATTATAATCGAGCCATCCGCAGTGTACAGATATATGACAGATGAATAATGTTTAGTGCGAGATAAAAAACAGTAAAGTCCGATCAAAGATAGTCAAGGGTCTCCAATGAAATAGATAGCAACTCAGGACTGCTGTCTAGTTCTAAGTTCATAAGTGACAGGAGCAGTTTGCATATCAGGCCAATAGATCTGTGGATGATGCAGTCAACCTGGGCCTGCACTTCATCCTACAGCACCTAGACCGCCAGGGGACCTATGCGAGGATCCTGTTTGTTGATTTTAGATCTGCATTCAACACCATTGTGCCAGAGCTACTACACTCCAAAATTTCCGAGTTGACTGTGCCTGAACCCCTCTGTCGGTGGATCAACAGTTTCCTGACAGACAGGAAGCAGCACGTGAGGCTGGGAAAGCGCATCTCAAACCTGCAAATGCTCAGCACCGCAAGGCTGCGTACTCTCTCCTATACTCTACTCTCACAGCACCAACGATTGCACCTCCACAGACACCTCTGTCAAGCTTCTCAAGTTTGCGGATTACACAACCCTGATTGGACTGATCCAGGATGGGGAGGAATCTGCCTACAGACAGGAAGTGTCACAGCTGGCATCCTGGTACCATCGCAACAACCTAGAGCTCAATGCTCATAAGACAGTGGAATTGATTGTAGACTTTAGGAGAGCTCACCCCACTCACCATCAACAACACCACAGTCACATCTGTGGAGTCTTTTAAGTTCCTGGGAACCATCATCTCCACGGACCTTAAGTGGGGGACTACCATCGACTCCACAGTTAAAAAGGTACAACAGAGGATGTACTTCCTGCAGCAGCTGAGGAAGCACAATCTGCCACCGGCAATGATGGTCCATCGTGGAGTCTGTTCTCACCTTCTCCGTCATGGTCTGGTTTGGCTCAGCCACCAACCACGACACCTGGAGGCTGCAGCGAATCGTCCGATCAGCAGAGAAGGTTATTGTCTGCAACCTTCCCTCCATTGATGAACTGTACACTGCAGGGACCAGGAAACGAGTGGGCAAGAGCATCTCTGACCCCTCTCACCCTGGCCACAAACTCTTTGAATCACTTCCCTCTGGAAGGCGACTCCGGACTGTCAAAGCTGCTAAAGCCAGACATAAAAACTTTTTTATCCATAAGTAGTTGCTCTACTCAACAGATCAAATCTGTAACCTCCCTTTGATCTGGTATTTTGTTGGTTCACATGCTTGATCAATTGTGTTTTATCATTAATATTTTATTATTATTAATGTTTAGAGTTTTCTGAGCCATTCGTAACTATCACTGTATGTCATGTTGTTACTTGTGGGCGGTGCACCAAGGCAAATTCCGTGTATGTGAATACTTGGCCAATAAACTTACTTACTTAGTTGCTGGTTCAGTTGCTCTGATAACAGCAGGGAAGAAATTGTCCCTGAATTTGGAGGTGTGCGTTTTCACACCTATACCTTTTGTCTCTTGGGAGAGGGAAGAAGAGGGAGTGGCCAGTATAACAAAGTGCAGTGTCCTCACACTCATCACAATTAGCCAGGAACTTGTTCACATGGTAAGGCATCCTGCTTTGGCGGTTTTTGTGGTGTGCAAGGTTTTTGTGAGTGAATTTTTGAACCATGAAGCTGATTACATTGGCACTAAAATGAACGTTAAATTAATTCAATGATAGATGGTACAATTGATTAAGGAATTGAGCAATAATATGATGCTCAGTGGCTAAAGGTCCTGGGTACTTCCAGGTGTACACCGGACACCAAAATCATGGTAACAAGGAAGGACTGGAAAAACTATTGTGCAGCTGAAAGGGCAGTTTATCTTCGGGAACTAATGATATCGAAGGGAAGGATCTGAAGTACAGCAAAATACACTTGGGAGGTCGCTAAGCAGGCTTGACTGCTAGAATTCTGGATGGTAATTTACAGATTATTTCCCCAGTCATGTCTAGAGTAGGGAAGATATGTTGTTCAACGGCATGTGAAGAATTCAAACAGCATGTGAACTATATGTGAACAAAATAAAATAACCAAGACAACAGATCACTAATATCTGCATTACATTAAATTCTATTCGCATCATGCTGAAACATCTTAAGACATTTAAAAAAAAAACTCCCTACCTTGTTGTACAAATGATCCATAAACAAGCCAAGCAGCATTGTACAAAGTTGTGGATGTCACAGATCCTATTTGAAGTGGAGATGGCTTTACCCAGCTGAACATGCAAACAAGCAGGCCGATTATAAACAGCGTGCCAATAATACATGCCCACACAGTGAGATCAAATGGTTCAAGGCAGGTAAACATGTCAACTTTGTGTTCTGGCTTCTTAAGTAGAAATCCTAATGTATAATCCATAAATCGACCAGTGAAGTCCACAATATTCTCTCTTTCGGGGGTAATTGTCAAGGCTGAAACTGCTATATCAGCTCGCTGTAGAGAAAAATTAAACAAAATACATATATATTAGGTTGATTTTTATGTTACAGAGAATAGTAATGGAATTATGCTAATTGCATTGATTGTTTAGGAATTAAACATAAATATCTGGGTAATTTACCTAATTTTATACTGATAATGATGCATTATTGTAGATATGACATGCGATGTTAATATCAATATTGATTACTAATCAATAACTTTCAACTCAAGGCCTTATATTACAAACTGAAGCACTACAATATGCCAAATGGAGACATAATATGTCAAACAAATCAAACCTCTTCTTCATGTACAAAATATGTTTGTACTTTATATATTGTCACGATAAAGCATGTAACAATTGGTATTGACACAGGCATAGATTTTGTTTATTTTTTAATCGGTACAATTATTCCCATGTAACTTATATACAATTCATTATACTTTATAGGCCAGGTCAAACAATAGAGCACCAGATAAAAGGCAAACATTAAAAAATATATATATTATTTCATTTATACAAACCTGAAACATTAACTATTCCTCAGTACAGATGCGGAAAATAAGAGCAAGAGTAGGCCATTCGCCCATCGTTCCTGCTGCACCATTCATGCAATCATGTCTGATTACTCTACCGCACTCCAAACTCTCTTCCTATACCTTGATATTTTTGGGTTTAGAAATCTATCTATCCCCTGCTCAAATATATTGAGTGACTTAGTTCCATTGTGATTTGCTGTGGTGAATTCCACAGGTTTACAGTCTCCTGAGTAAAGACTTTTTTCTACATCCCAATATCCTGGGATTGTGACATTTCCCCTCAATTCTATCTACACAGATCCTTGTCCACACCTCTCCCTCCCCACAACTAGGGGAGACCGAGTTTCTGCATCTAGCCTTTTCTGTTCTTGATTTCAGATTCAGATTCAGATTCAATTTTAATTGTCATTGTCAGTGTACAGTACAGAGACAACAAAATGCATTTAGCATCTCCCTTGAAGAGCGACATAGCAAACGATTTGAATAAAAATAATAAGTGTCGGGGGGGGGGGGGGGGGGGGGGGGTGGGGGGGGGGGTGGGGGGGGGGGGTGGCAGTCACTGAGGTACGTTGTTGAGTAGAGTGACAGCCGCCGGAAAGAAGCTGTTCCTCGACCTGCTGTTTCGGCAACGGAGAGACCTGTAGCGCCTCCCGGATGGTAGGAGGGTAAACAGTCCATGGTTGGGGTGAGAGCAGTCTTTGGCGATGCTGAGCGCCCTCCGCAGACAGCGCTTGCTTTGGACAGACTCAATGGAGGGGAGCATGGAACCGGTGATGCGTTGGGCAATTTTCACCACCCTCTGCAATGCCTTCCGGTCGGAGACAGAGCAGTTGCCATACCATACTGTGATGCAGTTGGTAAGGATGCTCTCGATGGTGCAGCGGTAGAAGTTCACCAGGATCTGAGGAGATAGATGGACCTTCTTCAGTCTCCTCAGGAAGAAGAGACGCTGATGAGCCTTCTTGATCAGAGTAGAGGTATTGTGGGTCCAAGAGAGGTCATCGGAGATGTTGACTCCCAGGAACCTGAAGCTAGAAACACGTTCCACCTCCGTCCCGTTAATGTGGATGGGGGTGTGCGTGCCGCCTCTGGACTTCCTGAAGTCTACAATGAGCTCCTTGGTCTTCTTGGAGTTAAGGGCCAGGTTGTTGTCAGCGCACCATGCTGCTAAGTGCTGGACCTCCTCCCTGTAGGCCAGCTCATCGTTGTTGCTGATGAGGCCAATCACCGTTGTATCATCTGCATACTTGATGATGGTGTTAGTACCATGTACAGGTGTGCAGTCATAGGTGAAGAGGGAGTAGAGGAGGGGGCTCAGCACACAGCCCTGAGGAACGCCGGTGTTCAGGGTGAGGGTTGAAGAGGTGTGCTTGTCTAACCTCACAGACTGGGGTCTGTTGGTTAGAAAGTCCAGTATCCAGTTGCAGAGGGAGGGGTCGATGCCCAGGTTACCGAGTTTGGTGATCAGTTTTGATGGAATAATGGTGTTGAATGCTGAGCTGTAATCGATGAACAGCATTCTTACGTAAGTGTCTCTGTTGTCGAGGTGGGAGAGGGCGGAGTGAAGTGCCGTTGAGATGGCATCCTCCGTACTCCTGTTCTTGCGGTAGGCAAACTGATAGGGATCCAGTGTGGGGGGTAGGCAGCTTTTGAGGTGTGCCAGGACCAGCCGCTCGAAGCACTTGGTGATGATGGGGGTAAGTGCAACTGGGCGGAAGTCGTTGAGGCTTGCCGCAGTGGAGTGTTTTGGCACTGGCACGATGGAGGTGGCTTTAAGGCAAGTGGGGACAACTGCTTGGGCAAGTGACAGGTTGAAGATGTCAGTCCAGACGTCTGTCAGCTGCGCAGCACAGGCCCTGAGCACGCGCCCGGGGATGCCGTCAGGGCCAGCAGCCTTACGTGCATTAGTCCTACTCAGTGCCACGTACACGTCGTAGGGGGTGAGTGTGAGGGGTTGGTGATCGGCAGGTAGCACAGCCTTGATGGCTGTCTCTAGATTGTCCCTGTCGAAGCGGCCATAGAAGTGATTAAGCTCCTCAAGGAAGGAGGCGTCGCTGGATGTGGGGGTGATGTTGGAGGGTCTGTAGTCCGTGATGGCCTGGATGCCTTGCCACATGCGTCGGGGGTCGGAGTTGTTGTTGAAGTCCTCCTCAATCCTGAGCTTATGGCAGTTCTTGGCCTTCCTGATGCCCCTCTTCAGGTTAGCCCTGTATGAACTGTAGGCTCGAGCATCGCCTGATCTGAAAGCGGTGTCCCGTGCTTTCAGCAGTAGCCTGACCTCGCTGTTCATCCATGGCTTCTGATTCGGGTATATGGTCACCTGTTTGAGGGAAGTGACACTATTGATGGTGGAGTTTATAAAGTCCAGAACAGAGGATGTGTAGGAATCAATGTCCGTGTGAGAGTCAAGGGTGGCCTGGGCTGCAAACGCCTTCCAGTCGGTATTTCCAAAACATTGCTGAAGTGTGAAGTCCGCTTCCTCTGACCAGACTTTAACTGTCCTTACAGTTGGTTTAACCCGTCTGATGAGTGGGGAGTACTTAGGGAGCAGGAACAATGAGACGTGATCAAACATTTCCTCTCATTTTCGAAACTCCCCATGAATATAGAGCTAATCAACCCAATGACACAACATATAATAGTCTGCCCTCCAAAAAAACATCCTGGTAAACCTTTTCTGTATTCGGTCTTTAGCAAGCAGGTCTTGACTTAGCTAAGATCAAGTGCAAATAATAGTCCGCACGTGATCTCAACAAAGCCCTCTATAATAGTAAATATACATCCTTTATTCAACACTAAACATTTCTTGCAATGAAGGCTGACACACCACTTGCTATCTTGTATGTTTGCTTTTAGTAACTAAAGGTCACCCAGGTCCCCTTGTATATACATATTTCCACACTATTCGCATTAAAGGAGCACTCAGCCTTCTTCTATTCTACACCCAAGTGGATAATTTTACATTAGCCTACTTCAACAGGGAAGGAAAAATTGTTAACATTTCCAGCGTTTTAGGTTTCCACAATCTACATGTTTTACTTTTGAACTCAATTACTGGAATTTAACATTGAATTACTCTTCGTGATTAAAAATGACAAATTTATAAACCACATTTAAGAAAAGTGAGAGTAAAGAACAAAGCTAGTTTATCTTCATATCTTATGTTCCATTAATATGTCACATTCTAATAGCATAAAAATGTAGCTACATTCCCTGCAAAATGAGAGTACTGAAATTAATGTGTTAATTGACAAATTACATTTTATTAGCTTTTACATTTAAGGAGATAATAAATTATAGAATGGTCAAACAAAATAACAATACAATGTATTCTACTTTATAATATAGCAACGTAAATTTTACTTTAATTTTGGAGGAAATACTCATAAATTAATAGATTAGCTTTTAATGCCAGTTTTTTTAAATGTAAGTGCATAGACATCTTATTACAAGGACCAATGCTATTGTTCTTTATCAGTGCCTTTCAATTAAAAAAAGAGCTGTGAAAACATGCATTTTAAAATGTCTCATATAATTTAATGGTACAGATGAAGTTGCTTTGGTGCAATTCCATGTAAGCACCTCTCACGACACTACACAACATCCATCGTCTTCCATTGTAGGATAAAGCCATTAGGTTACCACATCATCTGGTGTGATGCCATTTGAGAGATTTAACACATTCGCCTGATGTGTTAAATTTTCTTCCTGTAATCAGATCTTTCAGCAAATGTCCTTCAGTCCTTTTTCCCCCATGAATTGTAACAATTTCTATGCATGCCTGCCCAATGTATTTGTGTTTAAGGTCACTATTAAATGCATATGCTGCCACTGATGTATCAAAATAACTTGAATAGTTGAGAAGAGGAGATTTTGTTATATTGGTATCAGATAGTAACAAGGAACTGCTAATGCTAGTTTATAAAATAATACACAAAGTGCTTGAGAAAGTAAATCAGACATCATTTCTGGAGAACATGGATAGACAATGTGACCCTGAACAGCATTAATGTACAAAGGGATCTTGAGATCCTAGTCCATAACTCCCTAAAAGTAGCAGCACGAGTAGATAGAGTGGTAAAGAAAGCATATTGTATGTTTGCCTTCATTGGTTGGGTCATTGAGAATAAGCGTCAGAAAGTCAAGATGCTGCTTTATAGGATTTTGATTAGGACACATTTGGAGTATTACAAGCAGTTCTGGTTGCCCCATTACAGGAAGGATGTGGAGACTTTGGAAGGAGTGCAGAGGAAGTTTACAAGAATGATGCTTGGATTATGGGATATTAGCTACAGGGAGAAGTTGAACAAATTTGGACAATTTTCCCTGGAATACTGGAGGTTGGGGGAAGACCTGACAAAAGTATATCCAATTATGAGAGGCATAGATAGGGTAGACAGTCTGAATCTTTTTCCCAGAATGGAAATAAAAAATATCAGCAGGCATATCTTTATGGTTAGAGTGGCAAAGTTTAAAGGAGATGCGCGGGGCAAGTTATAGACAGAGGGTGGTGAATGGCTAGAAAGCACTGCCGGGGATGGTGGAAGAGGCAGATATGATTGGAATTTAAGAGACTTTTGGATAGACAGAGAATGGCGGTATATGGATTTTGTGTGGGCAGATGGTGGTCTTGGCTTCATGATCGGCACATATTTGGCCCGATATTGAGGGCAGAAGGGCCTGTGCCTGTGCTATACTGTTCTATTTACTATGTTCAAATCCTGACCATGAATGCATTGATTAATCCACATGAAATTAGATCACAAAGCTAACGTTCACTTTTAACTAAATAGTGTAATAAATAGTAACATTGCAAACAAACAAAATATGAATTTAACTTTAACAAGGGCAGATGCATGTAGAATATTGAAGTGGAATATGGATGGCAGTGGTGCTTTATTACCATTAAACACGAGGGCATGACTCTCCTCTGAATGTAACATTCATAATCCACCCTCTATTGCTTCTTTCCAAATATATTAAATCTCATAATTTATTTCAATCCTTACTGCATTGCAGATGAATTTATTCATTATGAATGCATTTGAATTCAGTAAGTTTTATCATTGAATGGCAGTACTTCCTGTTTCAATTTGTTTTTGTGGAAGATCTTGCAATCAAACTAGCAACCTTGCATTCAATTGTTCTTCCTCGAAGAAGGAGGAAAATAAACTGGTTGTGCTGTTTTGAAATTAGATTTTCTTTGTAGATATGGTTATATTGTAGGTAGATGGTATGATAGGTTATATGGTTATATGGTAGGTAGAAGTATAAGGAAATAGCTTAGTTGATGTCAAGTTAGATAGCAAAAATAACAAAAAATTGACAGAGATAAAAATATATATTTTAAAAGAAACCTAAAACCTGAACAAATTATACTATTGTTATTTTATTCATTTGAAATAAAAATTATATTTAAATCTGTATTTTAACATGCAGTACCAATAATAAATCCTTTTGATGTTATCTAATTTTGTAAAAGTACTATCTCCAAAATCATGGCATGTGGTCTAAAAATCATGAATAAATTTGGTGAGGGAAGTTTGTTTGGTTTAGTCTTGCATCTGAATTTAAATGTTATTATATTTTCAGTGCAGAGATACTTGTTACACAACATCTCGGCTTCACAGTCCTTATTACCATCAACAATGTCCACATAGAGAAGCTGCTGCAGAATAATGAGCCCTGGCTTCAGATTATATGGGGTCACACACAGTTTTGGTCAATCTGTGAGGTTGATCGTGAGGATTAGGTGACTAGCCACACACATTGAAAACAAGTGGGGCGGCATGGTGGCGCAGCGGTAGAGTTGCAACTTTACAGCGCCAAAGACCTGGGTTCAATACTGACTACTGATGCCGTCTGTATGGAGTTTTTACATTCTTCCTGTGACCGCATGGGTTTACGGTTGCCACGGTTTCCTCACGCAGTCCAAAGACATATAGGTTTGTATGTTAATTAGTTGCTGCAAATTGTCCCTCAGGTGTAGGATAAAACTAGTGTATGGGTGATTGCTGGTCAGTGCAGACTCGGTGGGCAGAAGGGCCTGTTTCCATGCTGTATCTACTAACTAAACTAAACTAAACTAAGGGCCCATTGCTGTCTTCCACATTCCATGGTTCCTCACATTTTAAAGGCAACTTTTCATGCTTCATATACTGTGCTTTAGCTACCGTGAAGAGTTTTCTTTCGGGGTATGACCTTTTAGGGTATGACCTGCTTCAATAGATTCTTCGTGGCCCCTTTTTCATTGTCTCCCATGGTAATTGAAATTGGATACCAGGTAGATTACCATCTTAATGCAGCAGCAGGGTGTTGCAGACATGTTCTTTTGACTCTCCCTATAAGTGGGAAATTCAGTCGCTATGCATATACATTTAAGTAATATATATTAGACACTTTAAATAGGCTAGTATTGCAATATGAAGAGGCATATTTTACACAGAGATGTTCATTTTTAAAGGGAATGTCATGGTTATTCATTGTAGACACAAGCCCTTCAAGCAACTTGCCCACACCGATGAACATGTCCCACATATACCAGTCCCAATTGCCTGCATTTGGGCCACCATCTATAGAATTAAAAGTCTCATCTTGACCACTTCCTGTCTATGCTGTATATTGATTTTAGAAAAAACGCTACCATATATTGCTATAGTTTTTGGCCATCTTACTCACAGTCCTCTTCCGCTGATCAGGCCCTGAGGATTTGTTCCCATCGATGAAAAATAAGAGTTAAGAGTGTTTAAAAAACCTTGAGATCCTCTCGCCTCTCAAACACCACGATTAAGATAACGCCCCTTCCGGGGGGGAGGGGGGGGGGGCAGGACTATAAAACTCCGGATGCCTGAACGTGACTCAGTATATTTGAGTGTATGTGTTTGTGAGTGTATGTTTGTGAGTATATGTTTGTGAGTGTATGTGTTTGTGAGTGTATGTGTGTCCGAGTGTGTGCGTGAGTGTATGTGTGACTGAGTGTGAGTGTGTGTTGTGTGTGTGAGTGGCCTTGTGTGTGTGAGCGTCTGTGTGTGAGTGCCTGTGTGTGTATGTGTGTGAGTGTGTGTGTGTGTGTGTGTGTGTGTGTTTGTGTGTGTGTGAGTGTATGTGTGTGTTTTTGTGTGTGTGTGAGTGTATGCGTGTGTATGTGTGAGTGTATGTATGTGTGTGTGTGAGTGTATGTGTGTGTGTGTGAGTGTACGTGTGTGTGTGTGTGAGGTGGAGGGTGTGTATGTGAGTGAATTTGCTGGCCTGCATTCTACTTGAAATGTTGTGAAATTGGATTTGCTGGCCTGCACTCCACTTGAAGTGCTGTGAGATTTGGTTTGCTGCCTGCACTCTGCTTGGTGTTGTGAGATTGGGTTTGCTGCCTGCACTCTGCTTGAAGTGCTGTGAGATTGGATTTGCTGGCCTGCACTCTGCTTGAAGTGCTGTGACATTGGACTTTCTGGCCTGCACTCCACTTGAAGTGCTGTGACATTCGATTTACTGGCCTGCAATCCGCTTGAAGTGCTGTGACATTGGATTTGCTGGCATGCACTCCACTTGATGTGCTGTGACATTGGATTTATTGCCTGCACTCCTCCTGAACTGCTGTGAGATTAGATTTGCTGCCTGCACTCTGCTTGAAGTGCTGTGTCGTTGGATTTGCTGGCCTACATTCCACTTGAAGTGCTGTGACATTGGATTTTCTGGCCTACATTTTGCTGGCCTGCAATCTGCTTGAAGTGCTTTGACATTGGATTTGCTACCTGCACTCTGATTGAAGTGCTGTGGGATTGGATTTGCTGCCTGCGCTCTGCTAGAAGTGCTGTGACATTAGATTTGCTGCCTGGACTCTGCTTGAAGTGCTGTGAGATTAGATTTGCTGCTGCTTGAAGTGCTGTGAGATTGTGTTAGCTGCTGGCACTGAATGATAACTTTTGAGGTAAAATCTCAGATTTTCTTTGTTAAAATTTGACTGCTTAATCTCTCTATATTAAAATTGTCTCTTTTTTCTAAACAGCAAAGAGAAATCAAGAGGCAGTGAGCAGCAGAACACACCAAGAGACACAACACAAAGAGCTGAACATGTCTAAGGTTGTCTCTCCCCTTCCCTCTCACAGCACCTGTCACCTGTTTCCAGCAAACGTTTTGGCAGTTTCTGAGTTACTGAGCAGACAACCTGCCAGGCCTGAGTGACTGAGCTGCCAGGCCTCAGTTACTGAGCTACCAGCCCAATATTCCATTTGTCCCACAATATCCATACTAGCCCTCTAGAAACCAGTCCCTTTGGCCCACAACACCCATGCTAGCACTCCAGAAACTCCCCACCCCCCCACTGGCCAGCAATATTGGAATTGGTGGAGAGGTGGAATATTGCACTGGGTGACCAGCCCTCCCGTGTGATGCTGGGACCCAATGGGTCCCACTTAGTCTAGTATCCCTATAAACCTGTCCTATCCATGTACCTGTCCAAATGTTTCTTAAATGTTGCAATACTACCTGCCTGAACTATCTCCTCTGGCAGCTCATTCCATACACCCACCAACCTCTGTGTGATTTGTATGTTTATTAACTATATCTCTAATAAGCCTATTACACTCAGTCAAGTATAAGAGGAAGCCTACCACATCTACCACAGTGTACTATATCCTAAATTGTTACAGTTTGCTTAAGATGGTGGGATCTAGAATGAACTATTTAGTACAGCACAATGTAGATTCAATTGTAGCATTTGACAAGGAGTTGAAAATGTACCAAAATGGAAATCAACTTCAAGGTTACAGGGCAAAAGGGCTGGTGAAGAGGTGGTGGGGTGAGTAGTTGCCATGAGCTGGTCTGGCTTTCACGGGCTGAATAGGCTCCTTAATGTTGTATCCCTTATATGATTCAATGTATGTCTAATGGGAATATTTTCAATTCAGTACTGGAATCACATTATTTCCATTAGCCTGACTGAAATTTCAGGAAGGTGAAAAATATCACTCGTAAATGTGTATTTTCATTATATTCACCAAGCACAACATTCATTTCAACAGATTTGTTTTATATAAAAAAAATCTCCACATGACATTATGAAAAAATAATGTGAAAACAACCTGTCAAACCAATTGATAAAGTAAAAATATGATAAACTAATGTTTCTCTAATGCTATTTTTTGGTTAATCTAATGGATATGTAGGTGAATGGAGGGATATGGATCATGTGCAAGCAGATAGGATTAGTATATCTTAGCATCATGTTCAGCAAAGACATTATGGATCAAAGGGCCTGCTCCTGTGCTGTATGTTTCAATGTTCTCTGTTTCATTCAAAATCCATACAGTTTGTTCAACTGTTCTGATATTTTCACAGTTTTTTTTCTATTATTCATACAAACTTGAAGCCTTAAAATTGATGATTGCAGATGTTCCACAACCCAATGCAATGCATAAAATTAGAAAATTAGAACATTTTATTTTGAATAAAATAGAAATTGCTGTGATTATCGAATGTAATCATTCTGATCTAGCATGTACACTGTTATAATGCAAGTAAAATATAACACACCTCACTATCAAGGTTCTTTGAAGGCAAAACATATTAGTCGTGTAATTCTCCTGAAATGTTATCCTATCAGAACATGTAACCTGTTACATTTTGGAAGATTAAAAATCATTAAGAATGTAATTTAAAAATTGTATCTTAGTGTGTGTTAGAATGATAATTTAATTATGTTTGCCAATACTTTAAATTTAATTGGTTTTCCAACAATCAGAACATGGATCAAATTTCTAATTGTTGCCATTTGTATAAACAATCTGTATTTTATTATCATGTCTAACACACTTCCTGAATTCACAGTTCAATATACCATGCTTTAAGTGTGAAGCACACATTTTCATGGACACAGGAAATTACATTGTAAAAAATTGACACAATACATGATTAATCCAGAATAATAGGAATCTCGGAAATGGCATAGGATACAAAACAAATGAGGTGTATTTATTAGTGGAATGGGAATTAAGAATTTGATGAGAAAATACTTTGAAAAGTAGGGGTAAGCAAGCTTCACACTGAATTGTATAATTTATAATTTAAAACATCAAAAATCTGTAGATTGGCCAACAGTAGCAGAAGCTACAAGTCTGGAACTGTTAATTATTAATAATCAGTTTTCAAGGGCAGCATGGTGGCGCAGCGATAAAGTTGCTGATTTTGGTGACACTCTTGGCTGATGTGAACCCATTGGGTAACGCTTTAAACTGCTATAGCTGCCTCATCCAGGTAAATTTCGGGTATCTGCGATGATCCTTGTGAATGGTACTAAATAGTAAACATCTTTAAGATGAATGCTTGCCATGAAGTATCCTTTGAAATTTAGTTGTTTGGCAGTAACAACCAGTTCCATTTTGAAATGTATATACTTAACAAACATATTTAGTGAAGTTAAGTCAATGATGATGCGACATCCACCATCTTTTTTGGGTTTAGTGAATATATTTGATACGAATTGCAAGGGTTCAGGTGTTCCCATGATACCCTTTGTAATTATTCTCACCAGTTCAGCTTGTCCCTCTTGTTTCTTTAACGGAGAGGGGAAAAATACCCTCTGGGGTGAATGTTGACCTGGTGGCAATTTTTCTAGTATGAATTGTATTTGTATTCACTAATGCCATTGAGTATATACTGAGCACTCGTGATAGACTCCCATGCGTTAGTATTATTCTATATACTGGTAGGAACCAGACCCACCTACCTCCATGGTTATGGGTATTCTTCTGTTTCCTGCCGGTCCAACGAGTGTTGCACGTCGTCTGACGTGGCGGTGACGTTGGGGGGTAACACATTTTCCATGGGGTCCGCTCTGGGCCCTGGTCTAAAGAAGACTTCGGTGATAGAATGCGGACCCCGAGCTTTCATCAGTCCGATATGGTAGACGTTGACTGATGGACGCGATGGGGTGCTGCTGTGTAGGAATTACTGTTTTTGGTTACTCGTCCCGGCCCTGCCCTCATGAGCCGAAAGTTTTGTAAAACCTCTTCCATGTCCTTCATATGCTTTGTGAGATTTTTGCCAAAGAGCAGTGGGTCTGGCTCAGTGGCTGGGGTATGCACACCCCGCAATGTAGGATTTATGGCAGGTCTTATGACTTGTTTACGAAGGTTGTGGTCATCTCCGTATTTGTCCATGGAACGAGGAGAAATGATATGATGGCTGACGTCAGGCTTTTAACGGCCTCCCTGTACGTGGGGTTTCCACATAGCTGTCCACCACACCTAGCAGCTCTTCCTGTTCCTGCACCCCTTGCATATTCCCGAGATCTTCAGCAATTGCCCCTGTTCTTGACCAGCCCAGTCCTGGTCACCAAAGCTATCCTCTGGAAAGGAGGAAGCAATGGACAGTGCACAAGGCACTGTGGAGGGAGTGCCTGACACCCCCTCAGCGAGAGCGGCCCTCCTGGGGTGCACCTCGCTGGAGCTCCTGCTCCAAGAGCCGCTCCATGCGGCTCATGCGGCTGTCTCTCCCCCACCTGGGTGGAGAGATGTCCTCGTCCGATAAGTCGGAGCCACCGGCCGGACGCCTCTTCCATGGCTTTACATCCAGCCCGCTGCTCAGGCGCTAGCGGGCTGAGCTCAGTGCGGTGTCGATGTATAGCGGACCGCCCGGTAAGCGGTCCTCCCGCCTTGTTGCTGCCCCTGCGAGATGGAACGCTCCTCCGTGGAGTCGAGCGGGGGCAGGTCTGTTCAGGCGTCTGTCTTTCCCCCTGTGCGGGTGGAAAGACGACCCGTCCAATAAGTCGCAGCCACCGGCCGGACGCCTCTTCCGTGGCGGTACTTCCAGACTGCTGCTCAGGCGCTAGCGGGGCTGGGCTCGGCACGGTGTCGGGATAGTGGAGCGTCGGGTAAGTGATCCTACCGCCTTGATGCTGCCCCCCCCCAGATGGAACGCTCCTCCATGTAGTCAAGCGGGGGACAGGTCTGTTTGCCCCCCCCAGATGGAATGTTGCTCTGTGGAGTCCCCCCCCCCCCCCCCCCCCCCCCCAGATGGAACGCTCCTCCGTGGAGTCGAGCGGGGGACAGGTTTGTTATAGAGCCTTTCTTCTCTGCTTGAAAGCAGAAGGCTCCCTGTGAAAGAAAAACCCCAACATCAGCTTACCTGACGATCCGTTCTTTCACCTCCATAGCGGGAGCGCCTGACTCCCGCTGTGCCGCTGTTGCTCTGCTGGACGTAATGCCACGCATGCGTGCTGAGCGGGTTCTTCACGGAATCACTCACGTGACTCCGAAGTAAAATTGGTGGTTACAGAAAATTTATATCTGGGAGGCAAAATGAATGGGTTGACACTCTCCCATAGCCATGCTGAATAATTTTATCACAACTGCTGCAGTAAGCATAGTCAGTGATGTGAAGAATAATCTCGACCCAAAACATCACCCATTACTTCTCTCCAGAGATGCTGCTAGTCCCATTGAGCTACTCCAGCTTTTTGTGTCTTTTTTTTTAACCAGCAACTGCATTTCCTTTTTACACATCACCAGAAGTCCATTGGCTTTGGTAGAATAGAACCATAGATTCACTGGATTCACTCTCCTGGACTTCAGCAGATAAATTATGAGAAAAGCAATAAAAATGTTAATCCTTAGAATTTATGGTCAGGGGTACCTTTAGTGAATTTTTCTACCAATAAGGCAAATTGATAGGATTTATAGAGAAAATACTGGTTGAGTGGCTCGATACCTGGGCATTTAGCTTATAAATTGACTTTGAGATTTCATGAAAAGATTTAGGAATTCCACGTGTGCTCAGTAGAAACTATTACATGAAGAAAATAGTAAAGTTTGGAAGTGTCTTTTCTTCTTGTGTAACTGTTCATTTTAAAACTGAGATTAATTGATGTTATTATCTAAGAGTCAAGACAAAATGGATAAATGGAGATGGTTAAAGGAGTCAGGAACTGCTTGGTCAATTGCTATCATATGATCAATTATACTTTATTGTTACATGTATCTAGTTACAGTGAATTGTTTTCTTTTATATACAACCTGGTAAAATCTTATAGCAGACCTCACCCAGGCATTGCACAAGTGTCAAGTTCCTGGTGGCGAAAAAGTTACAAACGTCCACTCTTGCCCAGAGTAGGTGAATCGAGGACCAGAGAACATAGGTTTAAGGTGAAGGGGAAAAGATTTAATAAAAATCTGACAGGTAATTTTTTCACACAAAAGGATGTAACAAGTAGAATGGATAAGGGTGAGATAATGGATGTGGTGTATTTGGATTTTTAAAAAGCCTTTGAGAAGGACGCACAAAAGAGAATAGTGTGCAAAATTAGAGCACATGGTAATGGGGATGGCGGGAATGACATAATATGAAATAATGGGTCGACTGGGTTTGTATTCACTGGAATTTAGAGGGATGAGAGGGAATCTTATAGAAACATATAACATTGATTGGCACACAGGAAACATAGAGTACGGATTCATGGATCCCTTTCAGAATGGCAGGCAGTGACTAGTGGTGTGCCGCAAGGTTCAGTGCTGGGATCGCAGCTATTTACAATATATATTAATGAATTAGATGAAAGGATTAAAAGTAATAGCCCTGTCTCATGGTGCGAGCTGACCCACGAGGTGCCCTGAGTGAAAGACTCATGGTTGTGTACGAGATCCCAAGTGTATGATCAAGATTTTAACTGAGTTCCCACGGGTATGACAAGTTTGCCGTTTTCTGCGATGTTCCAAGTTCCTCTCCCGAGTTACTCTTTAGTATCTACCAGAGTAGTGGGAGATGGTGGTGGAAATATTGAATGGAACACAAGCCTTGCTGTACTGCAGAAACCTGGTGGGAATGACAGGTTTAGAGGGATAGAGGCCAAATGTGAGACGAGGTCATCCCTCAGCCTCCTGCACTGCAAAGAAAAAAAAACTTAAACCTATCCACCTTCCTCTTGCAACCCAAGCCCTCCAGGAAAGACCTAGCTTGGCATGAACAAGTTGGACCGAGGGGGCGGCAAATTTGTTGCGAAACTCGATTTAATAACAACTGCTAGATTTTAAACGGGAAGCTTGCACAATTTAGTTACGCGTTTTCAGCAATGAAAAGTCGTACAATTACCCCCAGAATTTGAAATTCATGTCTTGACTTAGACAGGAGTTTTAAAAAAAATTGGAAATTTGCCACGGAGACGATTTTGGCTAATACCAGCAGAGAGAACATGGAATGCACACAATTAACTTGTTAGAGACCGATACTGGCATAATCGCCAGTGTATTAGGAACATAATGGGTACACTTCTTAAAATGAGTTCAGAAGAAACAATAAAAAAAATAAAATAGAAATAGAATCGAATTTGTTGAAAAGTAGGGGTTTTTTTTGTCAGTCGATAAAGGTTTGGACTAGCTGAGCGGTACAGAATCACAAGAAATTGCAATAAACTAATCTGTTGGGTTTTAGGCCAGCCAGCATCTCTGGAGAGAAGGAATGGGTGACATTTCGGGTTGGGATCCTTCTTCAGACTGAGAGTCAGGCAAAAGGGAAATTTGTTCACCTACATCATTAATGAATGACAATCAGTTGCAGTTAAACAGAGCATTAAAACTGTACCCCTGGAACCCGTTGAGTTCTTCTTACAAATGATTGTGGTTAGTGTGCCATGGGGACTTAACTGCAAGTGAAAGAATTTATAAGAATTTATAAGAAGAAACTGTAAATACTCTGACAACAGACACAAAATGCTGGAGTCTGAAGAAGGGTCTTGACCGGAAACGTCGCCTATTCCTTTTCTCCAGAGATGCTGCCTGTTCCGCTGAGCTACTCCAGCGGAGTGTGTGTCTATCTAATCTGGAAGTGAAGCCCAGGTTATCTAAGAGAGATGGTTTATTGTGCACCACAGTGCAGGCAGACAGTTTGGCAACGGGCGGTCCGCTCCGTCGCTCCGATTCCCCCAGGTCGCCGGCTTATCACAAACGGTCTCACCATATCATGCATTAGGGGAGGGGGTGGGGTAGTCGGGTGGAAGGCGGCTGCAGTGCGTACGTGTTGTATGTCATGTCATCCCTCGGACCAGAGGCACAGCTACAGCAGGTGGGGAGTGTTATCTTTCACCGTCTCATGCAAGGACGGAAGGCAGAGAACTTCCCTTTGCCTCCACACCAAAGCCTCCTTGTTCATTCGTATCGTTACGTGTGTGTATATTCTGTCTGGGACGTATGATAAACACTCGAGCTAGAATTATTAGCCAACTATACAACTAGAAACAGAGCGAGTAGTATCTCTATACAGCAGAAAATTGCCTGGAGCAACATTATCAGCGGTTTAAAACATGTTCATTTTCTATATTATTTGAGGAAAATGGTAGTTTCTGTTTGTGTGGTGTCAGTGTTCAAATCACAATATTTTGCACAGTAACGGAAAATAAAATTTGTCAATTCTCCTATCACATCTCGATAATCTTATTTAAAAAAAAGATTTATACATGAACCAGTGTGGTTATAAAGTATGGAAAACACAAACGCATCCACAACGTGCTTTTTGCTTAAATCCCTAAAGAGTTCCCATGGTAGACTCACGAGACACTAAGGAAACGCACGGGCCACTACGTTCTTAAAACGAGTTTAAATGTTTCAATTTTTAACTTCAGCAGTACATTTTACTCGTGGAAAACTTTAAACATGTTTGAATTTTTCCAAGAGTTAACAAGTTTCACGGGTACCTGCCGTTAGCGCCACAAGTCTTTAAGTTACGTCCACGAGTTCCGATGTTACAGCTACATTAATCATATGTTATTACCACGAGTTTTAACTCGGTGTACCTCGTGGATCAACGCGCACCGTGAGACAGCGGTTTAACACTAGCAAATTTGCAGATGACAAAAAGCTGGGTGGCAATGTGAACTGTGAGGAAGATGCTATAAGGATGCAGGGTGACTTGGACAGGTTGGGTGAGTGGGCAGATGCATGGCAGATGCAGTTTAATGTGGATAAATTTAGAAGGATGAAGGAATTTAGAAGGATGAGAGGGTATCTTATTGAAACATATAAGTTTATTTAGGGATTGGACTCGCTAAAGGCGGGAAACATGTTCTCGATGTTGGGGGCGTCCAGAACCAGGGGCCACAGTTTAAGAATAAGGGGTTGGCCATTTAGAACAGAGATGAGGAAAATCTTTTACACCCAGAGAGTTGTGAATCTGTGGAATTCTCTGCTTCAGAAGGCAGTGGAGGCCAATTCTCTGGATGCTTTCAAGAGAGAGTTAGATAGAGCTCTTAACGATAGCGGAGTCAAGGAATATGGGGAGAAGGCAGGAACGGGGTGCTGAGTGTGGATGCTCAGCCATGATCACAGTGAATGGCCTACTCCTGCACCTATTGTCTATTGATTCAAACACAGATTCAATGGACAAAATGGACAATGTTGTCCCAAATTACATTTTCTAAATGCAAATTTTATCATCAACGTGGGCGTTATACATTTATAGAAGAAAAAATATATTCATAGACCTAAAGATATTTATGTAATTATATTGGGCTTAGAGGATATAATGGTCATTTACTGAACAGTAGAAGTGGTGAAAGGGCATAAAGGTCAACCAGGGTATACAATATTCCACCACCAATTGAGTCCATTGTGGTGATATATCACTTGATCTATCACCAGTTGACAGTCACTAAATTAACCCTTAATAAGCTGAAGATTTTTTAATACAGCCTCTGATTATACTCTTTCAGAAATCTAGAACTGAAAATGTCAAATTCTGTTGCTTTTAATTTTATAACCTTATCTTCTGAATCAAATGAATAATGTCAAAGTAAACATAGCACTGTAAATCCTTTGAGCTCTACTAAAAATATGAAGGCATGTACAGGTAAAACAACCATGAGTTACCACGAAGCAGGAAGAAAAACAACATATATTAATAGTAAATAAACTAAAATGAAAAGATGAAAGGTTCCAAAAGTCAGCATGAGGTTTGTTTTACTTTATTTAATATGTGAATTACGCAAAGTGAATATAAATACAAAATTAATAATATGTCAGTAGTAATCTGCTTACCTTGTTAACAAGTTCTCCTATCATGCCATCCCATTTTCCATTATTGTGTAATTTTCCATACTGATTATCAGGAGATTGATAGATTTGATATTTAAACCCAAGATGCTCTGAAAGTGCATTCAGAACATCAATAGAAAAGCCACAAAATTCTTTAGGTTGACCAAATATATTCTCTGATATCATAACAAATGGAGTCACCTGAAAAAAAAGGAAAAGATCAGACTGTAGAGTTGTCTTTATTTAAAAAACAACAGGTCCAACAATAATGTTGAAGTTAATGTTCAAGTAATGCAGATCCCCCTAAAAAATACTCTCCAGTATACTTTGTTTGCTTTTCGAATGTACATTTATTCAGACTGAATAAGGAAAATTGACAATAAATATTGTCTTCGTTCATCTAGATAAAATATATGTAATAGAAATGTTATCTCCAAATTAGCAAAGAAAAGCTCAAAAGATGCCTCATCAAGTGATGCTAAGCATGAAACCTCACACAGTGATCTATCTTGCTTATTAATATAAGGTTGATTTTTCATGCAATTGAAAGATTGGTTACCATGCAGGAATATATAGATATGTGTTTGGATGAAACAGAATAATAAGCAGAATATATTTTACTTCCACTTTATTTTTACAAACATTTCTATTGAGCCACAAATACATTTTCATAGCAAAGATTCTGTCATTCTGCATTGAAATCTCCACAAGACTATTCAAGAAGTGATTCTTAATGTTGCACAGCAGTAATGTTTAAATAGTTAAATAAAGATTAGTCTGCTGGCTTAGCAAGTGTATACAATGTTATGTACAATAAGGGGCTTTAATCCCCAAATTGTGAAGAGTATGATAACTGAAAACAGATACTATTCTTGACCTTGGTATTCCTAACTTTGAAAAAGACAGAGATCAACAAAGATTTATCATCCTCCCCCCCCCACACACACACACACACACACACACACACACACACACACACACACACACACACACGTACACGCACACATATATACAGACATCTCACCACCGATTGTGCACATATATCAGGATCAGGTTGGTACATGATTGAGCCTTACAATTGTGCCTCAATATCTACATATCCTCTGACACACTGTCATTGTTCACTGTTGAATAATAACAATTTGGTAAACCAGATATCACTGTAACTGTAGGCCTGCGCCAGTTGAGAGAAGATATGACAGAAGAAAATTATCCAAAATATCTTAAATTTTGAAACGAAAATGGCATAATTTGCTTCCTCAAAGTATTCAAGAACATAACAGCAAGTAGTTGTCTTTAACGTTGTGTGCTAATCCCTGCTTCTGCAGTCCCTGCTTCAAGAAGTTAAACAAGTAAGAACATCTAGCAGAGTACCATTTGTTAACAATCATTTTCAAATTATGGGCTGCATAGTGTCGCAGTGGGTAGAGTTGCTGCCTTACAGTACCAGACACCCAAAATCGATCCTGACTATGGGTGCTATCTACATCGCGTTTGTACATTCTTCCTGTTACTGCGTAAGCTTTTTCCAGGTGCTCCAGTTTCCTCCCACATTCCAAAGACATGCTGGCTTGTGGATTAATTGTCCTCTGTAAATGATACATAGGTTAGAACAAGCCTACGGGCGATCATTGGTCGGAACAGACTTGGTGGGCCGAAGAGTCTGTTTCCATACTGTATGTCTAAACTAAACTAAATGTGATTAAATTAATCGTATCTGCATTCTGAGTAGATTTCTGAACAAAGTGCACTTGTTCATAGAGTCATACAGTATGGAAATAGACCCTTCAGCTTAGCTGTCCACACCAACCAACATGCTCCATCTACAATGTTCCTACCTGCTTGTGTTTGGCCCTTATCTTTATAAACCTAACCTATCCATGTACTTGTCCTAATGTTTTCTAAATGTTGTGATGATACTAGCCTCAAATACCTCCTCCAGCAGCTAGTTCCATGTACTCACCATCCTTGGTGTAAAAATGTTTCCTCTCATGTTCCTATTAAATCATTCCCCGCACACATTAAACATGTCCTCTGGTTCTTGATCCCCATACAGTTAAAAGACTGGGCATTTACCCTATCTATTCTCCTCTTGAGTTTATACACCTCTATAAGATTGCACATCCTCCTGTGCTCCATGGAATAAAGTCCTAGCCTGCTCAACCTCTCCCCATAGATCCAGTCCTTGAATCCTGGCAACATCTTCTCTGCACCCTTTCCGGCTTAACATCTTTCCTATAACGGGGTGACCAAAACTGAATACAATACTCCAAATGTGTCCTCATCAATGTATTGTACAACTGTAAGTTAACACACAACTACTATACTCTGACTAATGAAGGCCAAAGTGCCAAAACCCCCTCTTGACCACCCTATCTACTTGTGATGCCACTTTAAAGGTACCTTCTTTATAGGTTGTATGTTACAATATTCATCTCCAATGAATTGATCCAAATTAATCAAACTCAGGTAAAACTAAACTATTTCAAAAAAATTGGGGGACTTCTGGTGACGCCATGGAGTGGTAAGAGGCACTCCATTTAGTTCAGTTCCTGAAAATGTGCTAAAAGCGCTAAAAAGCCTGCAAGAGAAAACGGGACCGATTTAAAAACACTCAGCGGGAGATACCTGACCTCACGTAAGTGACGTCATCAGAAATCGCCGCAAACTGAAGGAGGTACCGGTACTTTTAAATGAGCAAACGGAATTTACAGAAGCGGCCCCCGACAAGACCTCTAACCAGACTGCGGCTCGCTCAAGAGTTGGAGAAAACAACACCTCAAACAACACCTGAAGAATCTGAAGAGGAAACTGAAGGACAAAGATTTATTGGTGCTATGGAAGGAAAAGTAAAAGAACATGAACAATCTTTAAGAGACGTTGGGACAAAGGACTTTGGTGAGATTCTGCATAAAGAGCTTTCCAAGCTGTCTACTCAGCTGGGAAAGTTAGAAACAAGTATGGATGCCGGGAACAATGATATTTGTGATAGAATTGGTATTCTACAGGACCGTATTGAAGAAGTAGATACCGATCTAAGAGAAGAAATTAAACAGGTTGAAGAAGATTTCAGTAAAATGCTGGAGCCCGTTCTCCTTACTTCTACAAAACAAAACAAAGCTATTAAAGATCTGGAAACTATGACTACGGATATGTCTGAAGTGATGCAAAGAATGAAAGAAGATCTAGACCGAGTTTCTGGGCAACTGGCCAGAATGACCGACAAATGCCTTGATCTCGAAGCTCGGTCCAGACGGCAAAACTTAACAATTGTTGGAGTGAAAGAAAGGAAGGAAACTGGAACAGACCCTCGGGTTTTCACTGCCAACTTACTCCAACAAGTATTCAAGATGTCTGAAAGACCCAAAGTAGATTTTGCACATCGAGTTCAGGGAGCACACTCAGGGGTCGGAGCTCCACCAAGACAGATCATCCTGAAAGTTAATGACATAGCAGTTCTTGAAGACATTATGAAGAAAGTACCAATTGGAAAAACCTGATGTTCGAAGGAGAAAGTGTAAGATTCTTCAGAGATTACCCGGCAGAAGTGGCGAAGAAACGTGCCCCTTTTACAAAGATCCGGATGATTCTTAAAGGAATTCCAAACCTGAGATATGGAATAATATATCCTGCTGAACTGAGGGTCACATATAATGACTCAGAGCGTTATTTTATTGATCCAGAAGAGGCATTCAAATACACGAAAGACTTAAAAAAGGACATTAAAGGATGTAAAATGCTACGGCTTTGTTGATGTATACCTTTTATATATATTTATAAGGGGTAGTTTGAGAGAATATGCTTCTTTACATAAAAAGATGTACAAAAGGTGCAGATAAGATGGCTGACTAATTCGCTAATGTCTAGACACCTTCCAACCAGCCAAAGGATTGTCTAGACACCAACCAGGGTTGGAATGGAACATAAGTGGACTCAAGTCCATCGTGTTTACTAAAGAAAGATTCAATAAAATGGAATTATGCAGTATAGAAAAGAAATTAAATGGAGCGGAACGTAATAATCTACTAACAAACGATATAATTAATTATATACTAACACATAAATAATTGTACTAAATCATTTATTTTAACCTAAAACGTAATATCATAACTGAATAATGATTCATTCCTCTTTAAAGCTAACACTAAATAATCTCTAGATTTATGACCTCTAGTTAAGGTTCATTGTATCGGTATATATCAAAAAATATGGTTTATCGATTTGTGTGGGCAAATTTCCAGAAACGCTCAGGCCAAACCGACAGAGAATCATCCAAGCTAGCAAGGAGCCAGTAAAAGACAGACTGAGATGAACCTGACAGGCAGCCAAGACATGGATCCAAGACTGAGTTCTTAGTTAACCTCTTTCAGCCCGACGATTCTTATCTAAATATGACAATTATTTTTATTTATTTTTTATGTCTTTTTATTTTTATTTTTTATTTTTTATTACAAGTACAGTAATACACATCACCTAATATTTTTTTTTTTTTTTTTTTTTTTTTTTTTTTTTTTTTTTTTTTTTTTTGTTTATTTTATAAGAAGTTAATACAGCACAAAACAGTACAGTGTAATACAGTACATTGTAACTATGTAATACCGTAATCCATTCTATGTACAACCTCTAGTTTTATGTTATAAGAAGGAAGTAAGCAGAACAAGAAAAAGAAAACAATAGAAAGAGGAAAAAGTGGAAAAATAGATAGTAGAGAGTAGAAAACGTGAAGTGTGTATATAAAAAATAAAAAAAAGGAAGAGAGAAAGTGGAAAGTAGAAATAGAAGAGAAGGCCCCTTAAAAGAGAATTTTTCAAATCTGTATTCGGAGATGTAACTCTATCCGCGTCATGAACTGAAATCAGCAATCCTTACGGCACCGCTGCATCACATGATTCCAGAAAGTCGATGAAAGGAGACCAACTCTTTAAGAATTGGTCATATTTATCTATTAGTCGGAGTCTCATTTCTTCAAGGCGTGCTATGTCCATCATATTCCTAATCCACATTTTAGCAGTTGGTGTGGTTGTATTATTCCAAAATTTAAGTATCAATTTCTTTCCAATTATTAACCCATAATTAAAAAAAACATTTTGATCTTTATTTAAATTGGTATCTTCTCCTATTATTCCAAATATAATCCATTCCGTTTTAGGTTCTATTCTTGACTTGAAAATCTTTGTAAATATATCAAAAATATCACTCCAAAATTTATTCAACTTTGTACATCCAGCAAATGAGTGTGTTATATTAGCGTTTTGAAACAAACATTTATCGCATCTGGGAGAGACGTTTGGATAAAATTTATTCAACCTCGTTTTTGAATAATATAGTCTATGTAATAATTTGAATTGAATTAAATTATGTCTTGCATTAATAGAACAGTTATGTGTATTCATCAAATACTTTTCCCATCTATCCTTCGAGATCTTTATCATTAACTCTTGTTCCCAATCTTCCCTTAATGCTTCTGTTGAGGGTGATTCTCTATTTAATATATTATTATAAAAGTATGATATTAATTTTTGTGAATCAGCCTTAATATTCATTGCTTCTTCTAAAGGATCTAAAAATATAGTTTGAAATCTATGTGTATATTTCTTCATAAAGTCACATACTTGTATATATTTAAAATATTGATTATCCTTCAATTTAAATTTTAATTTTAATTGTTGAAATGATAACAGTTTGCCCACTTCATACATGTCCCCTACTTTCCTAATCCCCAGTCTATCGCATTGTTGATATGTGTTGTCAATGAGAGAAGGTTTGAATGCGGGGTTATTCAATAGTGGAGTTAGTACTGATAAATTATTTAATTTCAAGGATACTTTTATTTGTTTCCAAATTCTTATTATATTGTGAATAATTGGGTTCTTCTTATATATTATACTATTAAATGTTATCGGTGAGAGCAGGATCGTTCCTATATCGTGCGGATAGCACTCCTCTTTCTCCATTCTTATCCACTCCAACTGCTGAGTGGAACTATCCAGCCAGTATATTATGTTCTTAATATGCACTGCCCAGTAGTAATATATAAAGTTAGGTAATGATAAACCCCCAACTTCTTTAGATTTGCACAAATGCTTTCGTTGAATTCTATGTGTTCTGTAGTCCCATATAAAATTAGTGATAGTGGAATCTAATTTTTTGAAAAAATATTTTGGAATATATATTGGGATCGCTTGAAACAAATATATTAATTGTGGTAAGAAAGTCATTTTTATAGCGTTAATTCTACCTATCAATGAGAGTGGAAGCGTTTTCCAAAATTTAATCGTATCATTCAGTTTATTTAATAGTGGTGTAAAATTGGCACTAAATAATGATTTGTGTCTTCTCGTAATTTGAATACCCAGGTACTTGAATTTTTCTGTTGCAATTTTGAAGGGGAATTTTAGTAAGTGTCTCGAATCCTGTGGATTTAAAGACATAATTTCGCTTTTATTCCAATTTATTCTATATCCTGAAAAAGAGCCGAATTCCTCAATTAGTGTTAATAAGGTGGGTATACTCGTTTGTGTATTAGTAATATATAAAAGGATATCATCAGCGTATAATGAAATTTTATTCTTTGAGTCCTTACTGTTATATCCGTGAATATTCGGGTGATTTCTAATCCTTTCGGCCAGCGGTTCTATCATAAGGGCAAATAGCAATGGTGATAAGGCACACCCTTGCCTATTACCCCTTGATAAGTAAAATTTTGGAGATAGCGTATTGTTAGTTAATATTCTTGCCGTAGGTCTATCATAAAGTAGTTTAATCCATCTAATAAAATTCTCTCCCATATTAAATTTTTGGAGTACCTTGTATAAATACTGCCATTCTACTTGATCAAATGCCTTCTCTGCATCCAACGTGACCACTGAGATATCTTCATTGTCCTTCTTATGAGAGTACATTATATTAAAAAGCCTTCTCAAATTATTAAATGATTGTCTTTTGGGTATAAATCCCGTTTGATCCGTATTTATTAAATTGTTAATATAATTATTTAGCCTTCTAGCTAGAATCTTTGCTAAAATTTTCTGATCCGTATTTAGAAGTGATATAGCTCTATAAGAACCAGGCTCATCTAAATCTTTATCTTTTTTTGGTATAAGCGTTATTGTTGCTTCTGCTAGGGTTTCTGGTAGTTTATTTTCAGTAAAAGCCTGCGTGTATAAGTTAAATAATCTTGGTACAATTGACTCCTGAAATCTTTTATAAAATTCATTACTAAAGCCATCTGGTCCTGGGGTCTTCCCATTTTTCAATGAGTTTATTATTTGTTTTATTTCTTCACTAGTAATCCGTGCTCCTAATTGCTCTTGTTCTAAACTATCCAATCACCTAATATCTTATTACATTTTGTTGTACCACTTCATTTTACAAGCTTTAAAAAAGGTAGAAATAAAAGAAGTAAGGAAAGTGAGCAAGAATCGTGAAGGTGCAGGAAAGTGTTGGGAGAAGAAAGCCCCTTGGGGAAGAAATTAGAGAAGGAAGTAAAGAAATGAAATAAGACCCTAGAAAGAAAGTTAAAAAAAAGGAAAAACAATCGCTCTATTGTAACACAAAACTCCACAAAAAAGGATATACCAACCGTGTTTTAAAAATATATATATTTTATACCCCCCGTTACCAGATCCTGGTACCATTTATATTTTAAATTACTATTGCACCTTATGCTTGTAATAGTTCCCGTAAATGCAGACCACGTCTTTTGGAAGTGGTCTGCTTTGCCTGCTAGGAGGAGTCTCATCTCTTCCAAGTGTAGTGTTTCGAACATGTTTGAAACCCACATTTTTATTGTTGGTATTGGAGCATTTTTCCAAAATTGGAGTATAAGCTTTTTTCCCATTATTAGCCCGTAATTAAGTAAGTTCTTTTGAAACACATTTAATTCGGGGTTACCTTCCGATATTCCAAAAATGATCCATTCTGCTTTTGGTACAAGTTTTATTTTAAATAATTTTGTTAAGATTTCAAATATTTCATTCCAGAATTTTTGAATTTTTATACAGAAAACAAAAGTAATATCATACTTATACAACATTATTTTAAATATAGAAATACCTACAACCGATGGTATTAGAAGAGACTGGGAACAAGAACTAGCTATAAAAATTTCAAAAGAGAGCTGGGATAAACACTTACTATATGTGCATAACTGCTCGATCAACGTACGACATACTCTAATTCAATATAAAACATTACATAGACTATATTATTCAAAAACTAAAATAAATAAACTTTTCCCCAATGTCTCACCCATTTGTGATAAATGTCAGTCACAAGAAGCTAACATAGCGCACTCTTTTGTTTTCTGTATAAAAATTCAATATGACAATTATTAACAAGTTAAAAAAAAAAGTTTTTTTCTTTTAAGTTAAACACAGCATTTAAATAGTAAATATCTATTTAGTTTAAGCTATTAGATGAACTACTTATAGTACATGCTTGGTTGTTTTTTCTGCGAATATATTAACCAATTTTGGCTTGTTCTTTCTCTTCCATAATACTAGTTCGCAGGGAACTGAGCCAAATGTAATCTACATCTACGGAAGGTTACCTAAATTCTTCCACCATTCGGTGGTTTCACACAGTATTTCTAAATACTGTTTTTTTCATATTATTTATGTTATTTAGCACTTTTTTTTGCTTTTTCTTTATAGGGCACATTTCTTTGGGATATATCTACAGTGTTTAGCAACTGGGAACACCCACCCAACACCCTGAAGGTTGAGGTATTGTGTTGCACCATCTGAAATAAAGGAACCAATGTAAGTTACAATGCAAGACAATCCTCTAAAGAAAACTGGAGGTATTACATTTTGTAACTGGAATATCAGGGGCGCTAATGAGCCAATCAAAAGGAGTAAGATTCTTGCCCAATTAAAATCACAATGCCGATATAATATTTTTACAGGAAACACATCTGAAAGTTCAAGCTCAGACCAGGCTGAAGCCCAATTGGATTGGTCAAACATATCAATCCTCCTATCTCTCTAAATCCAGAGGTACTGCAATTATAATCCGTAAGGGCATACCATTAAAACATAAAAACACCATTGCAGACAAAGAGGGGAGGTATGTCATAGTCTTTTGAGAGATACATTCTACCCCACTCAGCATGGTAAATATTTATGCTCCTAACTTTGATAACGCACAATTCTTTAACAAAACCTTGAATATAATTTCTGTCCAATCAGCAAAACATGATAATCGGAGGAGATTTCAATTGCGTTTTGTATCAATATCTCGATAAATCTGCCCAACAAAAGAGACTTAATATAAAATCAAAATCCAGTGAACTTTTAAATACGTATATAAAAAATACAAATATAACAGACGTATGGAGGATTGCAAACCCTGCCGGAAGAGAATACTCCTTCTACTCATCAGTACATAAAACCTATCCACGTATTGACTACTTCCTAGTGGACACAAAATTAATACCCTTTACAACTAACCCTAAATACTATAATAATATCATTTCCGATCATTCTCCGCTAACCTTCTGCTTAAAACTCGATGGAATGTTTAATAAAAAATCGTTCTGGAGGTTCAATCCTTAAATACTAAACAATCCAGACTGTTGTAAATATTTAAAACAACAGATGGAACTCTTTTTGAGACCAATGATACCCCAGACATCTCGCCCTCCCTATTATGGGAATCTTTTAACGCTTTTATTAGAGGTTCTATCATTTCATACCAAGTTTATCAAAAAAAAAGAATAGGACGGAACAATTGCAACTTGAAGAACAGATTAGACAACTTGATTTAGAAAACGCGATAGATCCAACTATAGATAAACACAACAAGATAGCAATATTGAAATTTAAACTAAACCAAATTTTATCTGTAAGAGTTATCAGATTATTTCAAATTACAAAACAGGAAAATTTCAAATTTGGCGACAAACCACGCAAACCTTTAGCACGCCAGCTGAGAAAAGTTGAAAAGGACGAGACTATTCTAAAAATTAAATCAGATAAAGGTGAACTGTTAACGCTTCCAAAAGACATGAATGAAAGATTTTCCCAATGTTATCAAAATTTATTCACATCCAAAACATCAACAGATAGCAGAAAAATTACAAACTTTCCGGACAACTGTAAACTTCCAACACTTAACCCGCTGGAACAAGAGGAATTAGGAGCACAGATTTCAATTAAAGAAATAAACGAGACAATCAACTCGCTGAAGAACGGTAAAACACCAGGACCAGACGGGTTCAGTAACGAATTTTTTAAAAGATTTCACAAGCTAATTTCCCCACGTTTACACAAGCTTTATACATACGCATTTAAAGAATAGACATTACCACAAACACTAGCTGAATCAACTATCACACTTATACCCAAAAAAAGATAAAGATCTAGAAGACCCCGGTTCATAGAGAGCAATTGCCCTGCTAAATACAAATCAGAAAATATTAGCCCAAACTTTGGCAAGAAGATTAAGTAAATACGTTAATAAATTAATACATTCGGATCAAACGGGGTTCATACCCAAGAGACATTCATTTAATAATTTGAGATGCCTTTTTAACATAATGTACTCTTACAGAACTAAAGAAGACATCAATTAATTCATTAGATGCAGAAAAAGCATTTGACCAAGTAGAATGGAAATACCTTTTCACATTACTGCAAAAATATCAGATGGGAGAGAATTTTATTTCATGGATAAAATTACTATATAATAGGATGACTGCCAAAATACTGACCAACCACATACTTTCTCCGTAATTTCAGCTATCCAGGGGCAATAGACAGGGATGTGCATTATCATCCCTGTTATTTGCCCTTGCAATTGAACCCTTAGCAGAGAGTATAAGAGTACATCCGAACATTCATGGCTATAATACTAAACACTACAATAATAAAATATCATTATATGCAGATGTATTATTATATATCACCAATTCACAAGTTAGTATTCCAAATATATTAAATCTTATAGAGGAATTTGGTTCCTTCTCAGGATATAGAATAAACTGGAACAAAAGTGAAATTATGGCAATAAGACCTCAAGAGCTGATACACCTTTTAAAATTCACTTTCAGAATTGCTACAGAAAAAGTTAAATATCTGGGTGTTCAGGTAACCAGAAAATATACATCTTTATTCAATGCAAACTTCCTGCCTTTAGTTACTAAATTAAACGCTCTTATTCAATTCTGGAAAACACTTCCGATATCTCTAATAGGCAGAATAAATGCCATAAAAATGATTTACCTCTCACAAATTCTCTATTTATTTCAATCAATATACAAACCTAAAATGTTTTTTTTTAATCTTGATTCCCGGATTACAAACTTTATGTGGGATTATAAAATACATAGAATTCATAAACGACATCTATGTAAACCCAAGGAAATGGGTGGATTGGCTCTTCCCAATTTCTTATACTATTATTCAGCAATGAATATTAAAAATGTAATTTATTGGCTGGATAACGCATGCCAACAGGTAGATTGGTTAATAATCAAGAGAGAGGATTGCTCGCCTTTTAATATAGGCGCGATTCTTCTCTCCCCAACCCACTATATGATAAAAATCCGATTATTCACAGCACTTTACGAATCTGGAGACAAGTAAAATCAACTTTTAAACTAAGAAATTTATCTCTTCTTTCACCAATAGCTAAGAACCAGTCGTTTACCCCATCTATTATAGATAAAATGTTTACTTATTGGGAAAGACTACAAATTAAAAAGCTTGGAGATCTGTCTGAGATATAACCAAGTATATAATAGATACCAAGTTAGGGGGTGTTGTGGATAATGAAGTGGATTTCCAAAGTCTACAGAGTGATTTAGGCCATTTGGAAAAATGGGCTGAAAGATGGCAGATGGAGTTTAATGCTGATAAATGTGAGGTGCTACACCTTGGCAGGACAAATCAAAATAGGACGTACATGGTAAATGGTAGGGAATTGAAGAATACAGTTGAACAGAGGGATCTGGGAATAACCGTGCATAGTTCCTTGAAGGTGGAATCTCATATAGATAGGGTGGTAAAGAAAGCTTTTGGTATGCTAGCCTTTACAAATCAGAGGATTGAGTATAGAAGCTGGGATGTAATGTTAAAATTGTACAAGGCATTGGTGAGACCAAATCTGGAGTATGGTGTACAATTTTGGTCGCCCAATTATAGGAAGGATGTCAATAAAATAGAGAGAGTACAGAGGAGATTTACTAGAATGTTGCCTGGGTTTCAACAACTAAGTTACAGAGATAGGTTGAATAAGTTAGGTCTTTATTCTCTGGAGCGCAGAAGGTTAAGGGGGGACTTGATAGAGGTCTTTAAAAAATGATGAGGAACCTTGTCAAAGGCCTTACTAAAGTCCATATAGACAACATCCACTGCTTTACCCTCGTCAATTTCCCTAGTAACCTCTTCAAATAATTCAAGAAGATTAGTCAAACATGACCTTCCATGCACAAATCCATGATGACTGTTGCTAATCAGACCCTGTTTATCCAGATGCTTATATATATTATCTCTAAGTATCTTTTCCATTAATTTGCCCACCACTGAAGTCAAACTAACAGGTCTATAATTGCTAGGTTTACTCTTAGAACCCTTTTTAAACAATGGAACAACATGCGCAGTACGCCAATCCTCGGGGACTATTCCCGTTTCTAATGACATTTGAAATATTTTTGTCATAGCTCCGGCTATTTCTACACTAACTTCCCTCAATGTCCTAGGGTCCTGTCAGGACCTGCAGACTTATCCACTTTTATATTTTTCAAAAGTGTCAGTACTTCTTTTACTTTGAAACTCATAGTATCCATAGCTACTCTAATAGTTTCCCTTATCTCACATAATTCAATATCCTTCTCCTTGGTGAATACCGAAGAAAAGAAATTGTTCAATATCTCCCCCATCTCTTTTGGCTCTGCAGATAGCTGCCCACTCTGTCTCTCCAATGGACCAATTTTATCCCTCGTTATCCTTTTGCTATTAATATAGCTGTAGAAACCCTTTGGATTTACTTTCACCTTACTTGCCAAAGCAACCTCATATCTTCTTTTAGCATTTCTAATTTCTTTCTTAAGATTTTTTTACATTCCTTATACTCCACAAGCACCTCATTTACTTCATGCTGCCTATAATTATTGTAGATCTCCCTCTTTTTCCGAACAAGATATCCAATTTCCCTTGATAACCAGGGCTCTTTCCAATTTTTACTGATTCCTTTCAACCGAACAGGAACATAAAGATTCTGTACTCTTAAAATTTCCCCTTTAAATGTCCTCCATTTCTCTTCTACATCTTTCCCATAAAACAAAATGTCCCAGTTCACTCCTTTTAAATCATCTCGCATCTCATCAAAGTTAGCCTTTCTCCAATCAAAAATCTCAACCCTAGGCCCAGTTCTGACCTTCTCCATAATTATATTGAAACTAATGGTATTGTGATCACTGGACCCGAAGTGCTCCCCAACGCATACCTCCGCCACCTGTCCCGTCTCATTTCCTAACAGGAGGTCCAGCACTGCCCCTCCTCTAGTAGGTACCTCTATGTATTGCTGCAAAAAAAACTGTCCTGCACATATTTTACAAACTCCAAACCATCCAGCCCATTTACAGAATGTGTTTCCCAGTCTATGTGTGGAAAGTTGAAATCTCCCACAATCACTGCCTTGTGCTTACTACTAATATCTGCTATCTCCTTACATATTTGCTCTTCCAATTCTCGTTCCCCATTTGGCGGTCTATAATAAGTGTTGCTATACCTTTCCCACTTCTCAGTTCCACCCAAATACCCTCCCTAGATGAGGCCTCCAATCTATCCTGCCAAAGCACTGCTGTAATATCTTCCCTGACTAGCAATGCAACACCTCCACCTCTTGCCCCTCCAATTCTATCACACCTGAAGCAACAAAATCCTGGAATATTTAGTTTCCAATCACAGCCCTCCTGCAACCATGTTTCACTGATCGCCACAACATCATACTTCCAGGTGTCTATCCAGACTCTAAGCTCATCCACCATTCTTACAATGCTCCTAGCATTAAAATATGCACTTTTTTGAAACCCCCGTCTCTTCTTCTCTGTTTCTTTTCTTTTCTTTCTTTCCCCTCTTGTGTCCGAGTACTTCCCTTTTCTGCTTCCTGCCTCCCATTCTGTCTACTAGCTTTCTCTATTTGAGTCCCTCGCCCCAACCATTCTAGTTTAAAGTCTCCCCAGTGGCCTTAGCAAATTTCCCCGCCAGGATATTGGTCCTTCTGGGGTTCAAGTGCAACCCATCCTTTCTGTACAGGTCCCACCTTCCCCAAAAGATGGTAAATCTCCTGTCATTTTAGAAATTATAATCGAAATACAGTCTGAAAGGTAATCAATTAATCAAATTCGTGATTATTTGAAAACATAAACCCATGATTACCAAACTCTGCTGCCAGAAGGTATGAATAGAAACTCAGTCAAACAATCTAACATCATACCTGTATAATACCCTTCTAAATATAGAAATTCCATTGTCAGACGCAATTAGAAGAGAATGGGAAGAGGAATTAGGCCTAAAAATTTCCAAAGACAGATGGGAAAAATATATTTTATATATACATAATTGTTCGATTAATGTTAGACCCATTTTAATCGAATTTTAAAAACTGCACAGACTCTATTACTCAAAGACTAAACTGAATAAGATTTTTTTCGAATGTCTCTCCTATCTCAAGAAGCAACTGTAACACATTCCTTTGCCTCATGCATAAAACTGCATAACTTTTGGAAAGGAATTTTTGAAATCTTCTCAAAAATATTAAAAACAAAACTGGACCCCCATATGAAACTGATTTTTTCGGAACGGTAGAAGCCTGCCATGAGCTATCAATATTTCAAAGGCGTTTCCTTAATTATGGCCTGATAACGGCGAAAATCTTATACTTAAATTTTGGAAAAATACATCTGCCCCATCTCTTAAAATGTGGATTACAAACATGTCTGAGACGCTACACCTTGAAAATATGAGACTTGTCTTAGCAGGAAAATCAGAGCAATTTTCGATGACTTGGATTCCATTCATTGAATCATTACAAGGATAGTATGGTGCAACACAACTTCGGAATTAAACCGATTTACGGACTGGGTGATGGGTGGGGAGCGAAATGAAGCAGGTATATCATCAATTTGGGGGGTTTCCCCCGTTTTTGGCTTTTTATTTCCTTACAATTTTCCTATTTCTTTTACTTACCCACTCTTCGACGACACTCATTTGGTTGTTTACGGGTTCTATTCTTACACATTCACTATCTCTTTCATTTTCTTTCTTTCTTGTTCTTTCCCTCTTTTTCTATTTCATCTTAACTAAAATTAAAATTGAAGCTGTACAATAAATGTATTATGTCATATGCCACGGTTTATACTTTTGTACACGGCTTCTAACAAAATAAATAAATAAATAAATAAACAAACAAACAAATAAGCAAACAAACAAACAAATAAATAAATAAATAAATAAATAAACAAGCAAGCAGATAAATAAATAGATAAATAAATAGATAAATAAATAGACAAGCAAATAAATAAATAAATAAATAGATAAATGGATAAATAAATAAATAAAACGGAGATTCGGATAATGACACAATAATAGTATTTGCATGAGCTTATGGTTTTGCTTTTCAAGCTTGTAGGTAATAAGGGCAATTTCAAATATATCCAGTACCGAAGAGAAAAATATGTGATTGTGGCAAACAGAAATATTTTTTTTCTTTCATTTAGTTGCTTTTTTCTGAGCAAAATTTATTTGTCGATAAAGATAGAGTATTGCAAAGGCCCATGAGCAACCCAATGTCTGCAGCGCACCTATCTTTCTGATATTCATCTCTTTAAGAAACATCCCTAGAAAACATCTATAGTACAAATGGTAGTTGAGTTGCCATAGCATCAGTGCCAGTTACAATGCTTTCTCATGAAGATAACTTCTGAGCAGTGTTTCCACTTTGAAGGAAATTCTGGTTGTCTTCAGGTATTTTTGGGAAATTAAATAATTTCGGGAAATTTTCTGGCCTGGTAAGCCTACCCCAACTGCGCAAGTGCGACTGCCACCCCAACTGCACACAGGTGGAATCCGACGCCTAAGGGTCCAATCAGGCCCGCGGGATGATTTGCGGAAATAAAGTATGTACCTGTACAGTTGGGGGAGGCCCGTCAGCCATGTCACAATTGAAAATGGCGCCGGTGACGCGGTAGGGACGCTAACTCCCCGCACATGCGAAGTGGGCCCGGTATCCGCACGTGCCCAGTTGGGGCGGCAGTTGCACATGCATAGTTGAGGAAGGCTTACCGTGCCGAGAAATACCATCAAATTCCATGTAATTTGGAATTCTATTTCAGGATTTTTTTTTGAGAAACACTGCTTCTGAGAGAGAAGATTGGAGTGATAGCTTCCAACGAAGAGTTGGTTCTGCCTTAAGCCCAGCATGAAGAAATACTTCATTGTAATGCTGCAGAAATGTTCAATTTTCAAATAATTATCTGACGGATGAGATATTGAAACAAGGGGATGCCTATCGCATTGATATTAATAAAGGGGAGTAAAAGATCTGCTTCTGTGCAATTAAGTTAATTGATGCCTGTGATATTTACCGTTGACTAGGGTGAAGATTAAAATGTTCACCATATATTCTAACTGACTACATAAAATTGTCTTAACTAGTTATCAAACACAAAGCAACTATTTGAAAATCAGAATAACAACAAATAAGCGGAAGGAGAGAAGAAGAACAATTAATTTGTAAGAAATAATACAAACTTCAAGGGTGGCACGGTGGTGTAGAGTTATTACCTTACAGTGCCAGAGATCCGGGTTCGATCCTGACTTCAGATGCTGTCTGTAGGGAGTTTGTATGTTCTCCCCGTGACCTGCGTGGGTTTTCTCTGAGGTCATCAGTTTCCCCCCACACTCCAAAGACGTACAGGTTTGTAGGTTAATTGGCTTGGTGCAAATGTAAAAATTGTCCCTGGTGTGTGTAGGATAATGTTAGTGCACAGGGATCACTCGTTGGTGCGAACTCAGTGGGGTGAAGGGCCTGTTTCCATGCTGTATCTCTAAATTAAACCAATAAATAAAATCTGAAGATTCTGGAAGAAAATTCTGCTGAACTGCCGGAGACCTGAAACATTAATGCTCTGTTTCTGTCCATGGATGTTGCCTGATATGCTGAGCATTCTTAACATTTTCTCTTTTTATTTCAGAGGAAAGTGCTCATTTGTTTCATTATTGTTTGTGAAGCAATATTTGAAGTGAATTTCTATTTAGCCTCTAATCCTGTAGAATCAGGACACTGTGTCTCAGCGATGTTCTAGTCAAACTCCCTCCATGTAAAGCCTTCTTACAGCTCAATTGCTTCTGCTTCCCTGCACACTAATTAAATCCACTCAAGCAGCAAAGTCAACCAATTCAAATCCAGCTTGTACTTTTAAATACCAAATCAAAACAAGCTTAGCCATCACTACTCAGATGCAAACTTGACAAATAGCTTGTTACTTAAATCATCCGTCACCATTTGCAAAGATAATTACTCAGAAATGCAGTCCATTACTAATTTTAACTCATATCTCAGTACATATAACTTATTAATCATCTATTTATTTCTTTTCCTCAATTATTGTCTGTTTCATCTGCCAACCTTTAAGGCTCAATAGCAAATCCAACTGCAAAATACATTATACAAGTTGACAATCACTGCCGCAGAATTAAATAAAATGCATTTGTTGTTGCATTTTAAAACGTGCCATCCTTTCATTCTATAGAACGCAACATTCTATAGAACGCCTCTTGCAAGCTGAACTCATTTTGGAAAGGGTAAATAAGTCAAGAGGAGTCCTGGTCCAAATCAGCATCAGAAAACAACTTGAAATTTCCACCAAAGAATTGGCAAACCTGCATGGCACTGACGCATTTGCTTCCAAAACTACCAGGAAACATGTAATTCCCGTACAATTTTGTACTAATGTAGAAATCCCTAAAGTCCCGAGCTAATTGCTGCTGTTGTTCTCACAGCACTGATTTTGGAGTCCAGTGGTGGAGCATGAACATCCTGCAGTTCTCAGCAGTTACACTGGGAGAATCTGCCTGGTCAAACTTAGGCCTGGTTGGACCTGTCAGTACATCATTCATTTTAATGGAGAGGCATTATTGCAAAAGAGAGATAATTTTCAAATCATGATTTAACATGATTGATTGATTGATTGAAGAGACGGCACGTAAACAGGCCTACGAGTTCCATTTTTGAATCCTTCACTAGGGGCTATTTGCAGAGGCCAATTAATCCGTTCCACTTTGTGATGAGGGAGGAAACCAGAGCACCCAGAGGAAACCCACGTGGTCAGAGGGAAATGTCCAAACTCTACGCAGACAGCAGCCAAGGTCAGGATGGAACCTGGATCTCTGGCACTGAGAGGCAGAATCTCTACTAGCTGCACTACTGTGCCACCCTTTAATTGTTTACAAATGTTTTCATATTTTTTTAAAGGGTTTGAATTAAACTTTAAAAACGTTAATAGCATATTTATTTATTAATAATTTGTGAATCTTGATGGCAGCTTTCTCAATTGATTCTCCACGACTTAACCAGCTGTCTGAGTATTTCAGCATTGGCAACATTGTTGGGGATGTTCACTCAAGGTAAGAGCATGTTTATGGATAGTTAGCTTTGATGGCTCACCGTACCAAGGAAACTCTGGGCCACTCGGGGCGGCATGGTGGCACAGCAGTAGAGTTGCTGCCTTACAGTGCCAGAGACCCCGGTTGGATCCTGACTACGGGTGCTGTCTGTACAGAGTTTATACGTTTTTCCTGGGTGGTCCGGTTTCCTCCCAAAGATGTACAGGTTAGTAGATTAATTTGGCTTTGGTAAAAATTTGCCATTGTCCCTAATGTGTAGGATAGTGCTCTTGCACGGTGATCACTGGCCAGCGCTGACTCGGTGGGCCGGAGGGCCTAGTTCCACACTGTACAGTATCTCTAAATTAAACTAAATTAAACTAAACTAAACTCATACTCTCCAAGTATAGTGTTTTCTTGAACAATTGTACAGGGACTACATTACATATTAAGCACCATTCTTATCACATACTATTGCTGCTACTGCTCCATATGACTCCAAAGCCTAAGTTATTAACTTAATGAAGTAGCAAATTCCAGTAGACATTTCCCCAGAATTTGCATTATTGGTTTCTGAATATTTTAAACAAGATTTTATGATCCTGGTGATGCACACAACCAAATAGTCCTTTTATGAACCATGACCTCCAGAAACATTGCTGCTAATAGTCTCAAAGTCAAAGTATCCTTTATTGTCATTCAGACCTTTCGGTATAAACAAAATTTTGTTGCCTTGCAGTCATACATATAATAAAAATAACAAAAACACACAATAAACACAAATTTAACATCAACCACAGTGAGTTCACCAGGCACCTCCTCACTGTGATGGAAGGCAAAAATCTTAAAGCCTCTGTCTCGTCCCTCCTTGTTCTCCCTCTGCGCTGAGGCGATCCAGGCCGATGTTGTGACCCCACCAGGTGATGGTAAGTAAGTCCCGCGGCTCAACCGTGCTCAGCGAATGGGCCGGTTCAGACAGCTGATGGAATTTGAGCAGATCCTGCAGCAGCTCATGACTTCCATTCCACTGTATTTACAATCTTATTTTATCAGCTACTTCAATAGCTGCCAGCAATACTCAGTGGCAGAAAATCTGCATTTGAAATCTCTTGATAGTGTCCTCCTGCCGCTTTGCACTCTGAATTTCCAATTTAATTAATTTATATATGATAGACCTTCATTGATGCAGTGACTTATTCATAATTTAGATAATATAAATGGGCCTACATCTAATTTTGAATATGAATGCTTAGAACATTTCCCATCATACTGCAATTATTTACACATCTATGGCTTTTTTATAAAGATTTATGAATGAAAACATCTCGCACTTGATTTGAGATAATCAGAAATGTGCTCTGACGTGCTGGTCTATCAGGCATTTGAAGGACTATTTTCACACTCATGCCAGGAGACACTTTGTCATTCGGATGGAGCAAGAAGGAACTACAGATGCTGGAATCTTGAGATGCCACCTGACCAGCTGAGTTATCCTAGCACTTAAAGTTTTGCTATAAATTTAGATGTTTTTGCTTCTTTAGTGCAAGGACAGCACAGTGAAGTGTGCAAGGTCAGCTTGGGTTCAGGGGAGGGGACTGAGGAGGGGGAAGAAAGGGTGGGGGAGGTTGGATTAGGTGAAGAAGGGCAAGCTTATTTGTAGATGTTACCTAAAACTGGAATGTTTTGTTTTAATTAATCTACTTGAGATTTATGTGGAAGCGATTATACTGAAAGATGACAGCTGCTCATTGGACATTATTCATTTGATGTAGTAAAGTATTTGTTAAATGTTCAGCATCAAAAAGATGAGCATGTAATGAATGCCAAATTAGATGGTTCGATTGATAGCAGCAAGTATTGTTGAAAGCAGAGCCTGGAGAGCAAGAAGAACAAGTGGGCTTCCACTGAAGGGCTTGATAAAAATCTGGTTGGACATAGGAATTGTTTCTTAAAAGAGTAGGGACTGATTGGTCATATATTCTGTGGAACCACATGCCTCCAACAGAAGTTGGATATGGAATTTGTTGTTTAGAAAGGATTATGACCCACAGTAAAAATGAAAATATTCTGCTGATGACTTGATTACCTTACAGGAATCATGGGTCCTGAGCTTTACTTGGGACTTAACTAATAGGATATAGTTTTACATGGTCAATGGTAAATGGTTGGCTGAGTGGTCTTTAGTGATTCTTTGCATTCATACCCTGGTTACTACTTGCTTCATGATGGAAAATGGGGACTATTCTGCAGGATGAGCATATTAGCTGACAAAGAGCAGAGTCCAATGTTCAACTACATTGGGGTAGTCTGGAATAATTTCCTAACATCATGTTCTTAATTTTAAAGTGAAAAAGCTGCCAAGGTTATAAGCTTAGACTCCGACAATCTTTGTTACATTGTAATAATACTGATCTACACATAGTTAGATACATTTTATTTCTAAAATTGCTTATACTTACAACACAAAAGGCAGTAATTTGACCCAATGATCCATGCCAGCTCCCAGGTGAGCACTCCCATTAGACCTATTCCCCTCCTCGTTATTTCTCTGTATCATGTCTCTCTTAGATGTTCCCACCAAGTCCCCATTGATTTTTCTTCTGCCATTAACCTACCCTAAATGATAACTTGCAGTTGCAATACCTGGCATGATTGGAAGCTGCAAAATATACAAACATACACCAAGGCAAGGGATTTAACTTTACCAGCACTGTTACAACCCGCAGTGTCACTCCTTCCATGCTGTTTTCCAATTTTTGATCAACTAGAGAACCATTCAATCCAGCAGTCGGACTCCAAAGACCAAGCTGCATAGGGCATAGTAAACAAATAGTATTAAAATAATGTTAAGTGCAATGATAATATAATTTCACTGTTTGACTCTCCAAAAATTCTGTATTTGTTGCAGCTCATTTTGTTGGCAGAAATAAATAATATGATTTATATATAACCATGTAACATATAACAATTACAGCACGGAAACAGGCCATCTCGGCCCTACAAGTCCGTGCCGAACAGCTTTTTTTCCCTTAGTCCCACCTGCCGTACATAATCGTACATCAAATACAATTATAATCAGTCTTTGCAATGTTAGCTATAGAAATTTGAAGAATATATTGCATTTTACGGAGATCCAGGAATCATAACATGTGAGAAGCATTTGTTCTCCTGTCAGGAGTATGGTTAATGCCTTCAAAAGGTATTTGTTTCAAAATGAATCTGCAGTCAATAATATTAAATATGTCATAATAGAGCGGTAGTGCAATATTCAGTGCCTTTGCGCGCCAGCTCCCATATACTGTTGCTATTATATCATGCACTCAGTAGTGATGAGCAGGGAATTATTGCCAGCCTGCTAAGTTTTAATGCTGTAACTTGGCACAGCCTTAACATTTAACTGTTTTAATTTTCCAAAATAATTTTGAGAAGGCCATTAGTAAATCCCATGCCCCCCATTGTGAGGCAGAATGTCAACGGTACAAGTGTGATAAATTAATAAGTTTGCAAGCTGTAAGGGAATAAATATTCGTCCTTCACCACAAGCACCAAACAAGTGATGCAGCAACATTTGTGGACCAAGCTCTACCTCGGAAATTCAGCACCATTAACCTCAGAAGCAGAGTACAACAGATAAATGTTGCTATATCACGTGTTTAGCATGGGCAACTGAAGATGACATTGTAGATCAGGATTTAAACAAAAACATTAAAATATTTCAAACAGGTGGTGAGTTGCTTTACAGTATGAAATATCAAGAACCACCAGCCTGCATTAAATACAAAGGGTTTCTTTAAATAAAGCAATACCTCAGTTATAGTTCTACATGGTAAAGTTAAGTCTTTCCGATCGAGCATGTTCCTTGAAGGAAGTATTGCAAGGACAAAATTAAAACATCTGGAGACCTGTGCACTGATCCCCTATGCTTTCTGTAGTCATGCTTACTAAAATTATTCTGTTGTTGCAAATATTCCTGATATCACAACATATTATGGCAAAACTTGCGACATCTGAAGTATTAGGCACTATCAGCATATATCTGGCCTCACTAAGCCTGGTCCAGGCTTGCATACATAACAGAAAGGAGATAGGACCAGGTTGGCTATGAAGCATTTGGAATATCTTCTATTGGGAAAGAGCACCTTGAGTTACAAAAGGCTCACATGCATAAATCAGCCATTTACCTCATGCATTGTTCTCACTCAAGGAGCATTAAAGTTTTTCATATAAACGCCAATGTGCACAATTTGAGTAAGAACCACTGTGCGAAGATATGGTGTAGATGGTACCCATACAACATGTTGTTTTGAAAAGATAGATCAAGGGGAGTGTAGCTGAGCTTCCAAGTACTGTGAAGTGAATGTCAGCGATAACATTATTGAAGAGAGAACAGGGAAAATGTAACTAGATGTCCTAATGCAGTGGCAAGATATGAAGTCTGAAGAAGGGTCTTGACCCGAAACGTCACCTTATCCCTTTGCTCCATAGATGCTACCTCACCTGCTGAGTTTCTCCAGCATTTTTGTCTACCTTTGAGCAGGGGGGATTGTTTCTTGAAAATGTTCCATAATGCACAGCTGCATCATCTGCGCATGCATCAAGAATCAAGAACCTCCCGACGCCGGAGCAACACCACCCGGCGAGAACGGCCAGGAACATCAGGCCTCCGTAGAGGCAATTGTGGAGGCCTCAATAGGCCTGACTATGGGAGAACTGGGGATGGGGACTGGACATTGTGCCTTCCCCCACAGTGGTAACCATTGTGGGGGGATGTTTTTTTGTGTTCAAATGATTATTTTATTCTGTGTCCAAGATGGCTGCCGGAAGGGAGAGTGTACGCTGGCGTGCTTTAGCTACCGCTGCTCTCTCTTCATATTGTGTTTTTGATTTTTGTCTTTGGATTGAATTCTGTCTTTAATTTGTGTACTGGTGATGTCTTTATTATTTATTTCATTCCGCTTACATGTTTTTACTCTATTTGCTAAATTTTGTAAGGTGTCCTTGAGACTTGAAAGGCGCCCATAAATAAAATTTATTATTATTATTTTTATTACTTGAATCAAAATGTTGTGTTTATTTATTTACTTTAATTCACATCAATTCCATGATAATGTTCTATATCTTGAATTTATGGAACGTGAGCGATGATCACCTGTACACTAGTTCTATGGTGTACACTAGGGGCAATTTACTGAAGCCAATTCATCTACAAACCTGCATGTCTTTGTAACGCGCAAGGAAATTGGAGCTTTCAGAAAAAACCCATCTGTCACAGGAAGAATGTGCAAACTATCTACAGACAGCACCTGTAGTCAGGATCAATCCCAGGTCTCTGGCACTGTAAGGCAGCAACTATACCACTGCACCACTGTGCAGCCTGATAAAGAATATTTAAGCTGAAATATTAACTCTGTCTTCCTTTCCATAGATGTTGCCTGATTTGCTGAAGTGTTTCCAGCGTACTCTGCTTTAACACCTGACATGGCAGCTGGACCATATTGCAAGTCATTGCTAGATTGACCCTCAGATCTTAAGAATGTCTTCAATGGCAAGCATGGGTGTGATTTTGCTGGCTGCATGGATTTAGCTGAAGAAATGCCCAATTCATTTTCTGAATGGCATTCTAGGAAAAGACAAAGTTTCACGTTGCATTTTTGATAATAATCAGTTAATTTCAAACTTAACTATTTGTCATATTTTTTATGGGAGGAGGTGGTTTATTGAGGTGGTTGGAGATTGGGACACCAGTTTACTCTGGATTCAGAATGCTTGGTATATTACTGAGAAAGCAGGCAGGATTGTAATGGGAAATTCCTTGAGTTTACATGGGCACCATATAAGAAAATACTCTTGAGTTGATCTGCAGGAGTACAAATTAGGATTTTTGACCTGAACTTCCATTGGATCCTTTGTGGAACACAAAGGTTTTCAGTACTTTAAGGAAGTAATTACCAAATAAAACCTAGAACATAAAAAAAGTATAGCACAGGAACAGGCCCTTCGGCCCACAATGCCCAATATGATGCCAAGATATATTAATCCTATCTTCATGCACATGATTCACATCCCTCTATTCCCTGCATATCCATGTGCTCATTTACTGTAAAAGCCTTTTAAATGTAATTATTAAATCTGTCTCCACCACCCACCTGGCTGAACGTTCCAGGCACCCATTACTTTCTGTCTACAAAAAACATCTCCTTTAAGCTCTTTCAACTAAAATGTACGCCCTCTAGTTTTTGACAAAAAGATTCTGACTACTTGATCTATGCCTTCTATAATTACTTTAATCATGTATCCCTTCAATCTCTGGTGTTCCAGAGAAAACGTCCAAGTCTGTTCAACCTCTCCTTCTAGCCAATACGCTTCTTATCGAAGCAGCTTTCTGATAGACCTCTTCTGCACCTTTTGCAAAGCCTCCACATCCTTCCTCTTATGGGGCAACCAAAACTGCACATAATGCTCCAGATAAGATTGAGGATCTCAAAATTAAAGAAAAACCTAGGTTTGCATTTAATTTGGGCAAGAACATGACACCACAAGTGAATGGGTAGTTCTTCAGCATATGGAAGGGAGAACTGGGCACAGTTCCAATGGAATTGAAATGTTGACACCTTCACACTGTCAGCTGGATGTGTATAATCTCCACAGATCAACAATGCATATTTACATTACATAGGGGTCGAGAGGTGTAGTATCAAGCAAGGTAAGTCGTGGTCTCTTGTGCACCACACTAATATAAATGTATGTTTTTCCACAGGGGGACTGCACAGCCTTTAGAACAAAATATTCAAATAAGGAAACCATGGCAAATTATTCAACCTGCTAAGTGTAATGGCCCTGAAGCAAATTATCCTGGCTGGAGTCAGAACAGAACAGGGAGCAGGGAGCAAAGTTTGATTTTGGCTTTTGTTGTTCCTCTGTCATGCATCATGATGAATTTATCTACTCAATTATCAACAACTTCCAATTAATTATCTTTGCTTTCATCTCTGAAGGACTTCAATTACAATTATCTGGTCGTTTTATATGTAATCAGCTGAACAAAACTTGGCGAAGGGTATCTTATTGTTACATTAAATACCCATTAATAAGAACATTTTGTACTTTCTGCTGAATTTGAGAAATACATTACGGAATTTACATTTATTACTTAGTATATATGGACTGTATGCGGCTACAGAATTTTCTTATAACAACTCCACCAACGGAGAAGTATTGGAATGACAATAAATTTCCCCCCAAGTTAAATCAATTAAAATTATAGGAGAAAATTATTATGGATACGTTAATCATTAAGATCACACTGTCCACTTGCAGAATGGATGCTTCTGTCATAAATTCAAATTGAGGATTGCCAAAGTTTTCTTGATGTTTTAAATCACTTTGAGGCTGAATGATGTCACATTATCTATTGCTGAGCAAGCATACAGCCACGGGTATGTTCACAGTAGAATTCTGCATCTCCAGAATTCTCCAAGTAACATTTCCTGCTTTTAGAGATATTTAACTAACTAACTCGACAATTGCTGCTGAAAATGTGAAGAGAAAATGGTGAGAAGTTGACAAATGAAGGTAGACACAAAATGCTGAAGTAAATCAGCCAGAGAGGCAGCATCTCTGGAGAGAAGAAATGGGTGACGTTTCGGGTATAGACCCTTCTTCAGACTGAGAGTCGGGGTAGAGGGAGACTAGAGATATGAAAGGGTAAGGTGTGAAATCAACAGATCAAAGCAGATGATGCTAAGGAAATGTAGAATGGTTCATTGTTACCTGCGGGGAAGGTGATAAGGGGGCATATAATAAGTAAAATTAATCAGAAGGACAGTAAAACTAGTCGGAGAGAGGGACAGAAAGAGAGTGAAAGCAAGGATTACTTGAAGTTAGAGAAATCAATATCCATACCGCCGGGTTGTAAGGTGTCCAAGTAACAAAAAAGAACTCTCTCAAATCTCGGGATTGTCGTCAAGACGGGTGACCCTTTCCCTTGGATGTTGCTCTGATCCCTATCACTGGCTGACTGTCAATGAGAGGCCAGCATTATTGGTAACTACTGGGGCAAATTTGATAATATTGGTTGGCCATTTGAATCCCTGAGATGCCGGTTTCTGTTTTGCTTTTCACCTGCCCGAGTATTGTTCAGGGTTGAAACAGAATTTTGCACACACAGTGGGAGGCTGTTATTTAATTGTATTTGAAATTAATATTATATCTACATGAAGTTGCAGCTGAAGCAAAAATTGATTGAAAAGTGTTTTAACTTAAAAAAGAGTTCCCGCAATTGAAATAAATCCAGGATAAAATACATTCTTGGAAATAGCATAATTTATCCCGACTTTATTTTATTTTTGCTTAATTGCAAAGTGTAAAATGTCACTTACTCGTTGAATCCCTCTATCCTTCTCCTCACTGTAGCTGGTACCGAGAATTTCAAATAGGACATTCTCATTTGTGCCATCATCTCTAAAACTGAGCATTCCAGTTAATCCATTCACTTTTCCCTATAAACAAAATTAAAAAAAACATATGTTATGAATTTTGACATTAAAAATCCACATAAATAACAAATATGAAAAAGAAGGAAATACAACATTTTATTATTGCTTTCTGTAAAACCCAATATTTTTTATCATGAGGCTAAACCTCTCCCATTGGTATTCACGACTTGTGAAATGACCTGCTATTTCATTATAACATTGTTTTTCAATGTAGAAAGGAAAATGTTTTGTGTTGATAATTCAAATTATTTATTTATTTAATAACATTATGAACAATGCAAGTGTGGCACAATTACATTTTGGGACCACACAAGATAAATGTGATAACGTACTAAATGTGTGGTGCAGAAGCCGATGCAAATTGCACTCTACTCTTGATTAGTACAGGTGTCAGGGGTTATGGGGAGAAGACAGGAGAATAGGGTTGGGAGGGAGAATTAGATGCGCCATGAATGAATGGCGGAGTAGACTTGATGGGCCGAGAATTAGGCCAACCTAATTCTGCTCCTATCATTTATGACCTTTTTGCACAGTGAGCTCCCTCAATATTGGAGGTGATGTGCAATTTGCACGTTTTCACTATACACGAGCCCAAAGATGAATGGTTGAACTTGTGGCTTCTTAATTTTGCATTGAAAGATCAGGCTTAACTGAATGGCATGATGGGCTTTCATGGACTGAATGGTCCAATTCTGCTCCTATAACTTACGAGATTAACATTGTATGGAAACACTGGTTTGAACCTTTGTCTCATTTGGGTGGGCTATGTGTGTGTATATGTGTACAAGTTGTGCTTCACTTCTGTAAACAAAACTGACTATAATTGGAAGCCCAGCCCATGTGCGAAGGATGAATTGTTACCACATGAAGTCCCACACCCTAAATAAATTCCTCAGTATTTCCCCCAAATTATATTTTATTATTAAGGAGGGGAGTGGTGAAGTCGCAATGAAGACTGGTGATCAGCAAGAAATTTCCTTTGATTTTACAGATCTTGTGAAGATGAATTCTGCTGATCCAATCAGTCAACCAGAATCCCCTCATTCTTGCAGTTACCCTATCGAAGACCCATCTCACTGCTCTGCTTTAGTTTGGCAGTAAAGCCACAATGCAGATGGGCTCAGGTGGTGTGAGATAGAGGCCTCACCCATGGAAAATCACAGACAGGAGGCAAATTTGGAGGCGGAAATTTGCCATTTTTCAAAGTTGTCAAAGATATCAATCAATTATAATTTTAAACAATAAGATTAAAAACCATCAAAATTGGAAGTATAAGAAAAGTAAAATACTTTAAATCTCATGAAAACACGTTGACATAATTTAAAATATTTAGCAAAATATAATTTTACAAATTATACAATCCTTATTGCTTTTTAATCCACAAACCCAAAGAGATCTTTGAAATCAATGGGTATTTGATTCTTCTTCAAGTTTAACCTGCTGTGGGGTGGGAGAGGTGACACTCCAGTGTAATGCTGCTGGATGTTTAGTTTAGTTTCGAGATACATCATAGAAACAGGCCATTCGGCCCACCGGGTCTACGCCGTCCAGCGATTCCTGCATATTAACACTATCCTGCACACACCAGAGACAATTTTTTAATATTTTACCAAGCCAAATTACCTACAAATCTGTACGTGTGGGAGGAAACTGAAGACTTTGGAGAAAACCCACAGGGAGAATGTACAAACTCTGCACAGACAGCACCAGTAGTCGGGATTAAAGCTGGATCTCTGACACTGCAACTCTAACGCTGCACCACCGTCCTGCCCTTGGAAATGCTAGAACGCTGTGACAATTCCACCTGTTGCTCAGATACATGCATTCAGCACCACCTGCATTGGTTTGGGTTTTGTTGGTGTTGGTATGGTCACTGGAGCCCTCAACAATGGCCAGCTGGACCACAGCATAGAATTCCGTCTCAGTCATGTGTAGATATTGCAATGGAGGAATTTGGATTATTGATGGCTGGTTAGGAATTTGCAAGACCGATTATGCAAAGTCAATGCATGCCTTGCCCGCAAGACAATCTTCTCAACTTGAGCCGTAATATCCTGTTGTTAGCATGGAACATTTGCAGGGTTGACTGGGCTGAGATTGCCAGTAATTTTTCGTGATATGGTGCCTAAGGTGATTTTAATAGGACAGTCTAATCTTCTGAACAAATCTGCTGAATTTAGTGTTTTTGCCCAGAGCCTCGATGAATTATTAAACTGTCATTCAGAGTCAATTAGGTAACGTGGACTAGAATCAGATGCAGGCTAGACACATTAGGGATCTAATCAGCGATGTTGCACAAATCATTGGTTTTAAAAAATTCAATTGGACAATTTGCCATGGTGGGATTTGAACACAAATGCACTGCAATGTAGGCCCAGTATCAATGCCATGAACAGAGGAGTTACTACAGCACACTGCTGAACACAGCAGAACACAAACAAAAATACAGCATACCAGGAATGTATTACTATATAACCTTAAACCTGGAAGAACACTTGGTAACTTGCCCTTGGTCAGAGGATAAGCTGCTTTGTGAAAGCACACAAATGTGACTGATTTGGAAAGTTTTAACATTAACATCAGACTCTCCATGCAAGTATCACTTAAGTTTGATGTGTTTTGAGGATATAATTAACATTTATGCAAAATTTGTAACTTGAGAGAGGCTGACAATCAGTACTAAAAAAACACAAGCTTTTAATAGCGCGTAGGAGGGACTGCAGGTGCTGCTTTACACCGAAGATAGAAACAAAACGCAGGAATAACTCAGTGGGATAGGCAACATCACTGGAAAGAAGGAATACATGACGCTTCAGGCCGAGGCCCTTCTTCAGACAGCTTTCAATAGCATTTAGAAGTCTGAATGCATTTAGTACTCTGAAGAAGGGTTTCGACCTAAAATGTTGCCTATTTCCCTTGCTCCATAGATGCTGCCTCACCTGCTGAGTTTCTCCAGCATTTTTGTCTACCTTTAGAAGTACTTTGTTGTTTTATAGGAGTCATCACATGTTTTTTTATGGTCAGAATGATTCAGCAAAATTATCTTGATCCTCTTCTTGATATTATAGCGGGGACTCGCAGGAGTCCAGCCAAGAATAAGTCGAAACACAAAGTTGTGTGAACGAGACGTATTTTATTACTATTACTATGTTGCTCCCAACTCCTCAATGGGCACGGGCGTTGTCCGACCTTAAATACCGATAAAGGGTCAACTCCGTGACCTGCGCCTCCCACACCGAGACACACCTCCCACACCGAGACCACCCCTGTCCCACCTAAGGGTCAACCACATGATCTGACCCTCCCAAATAGAGACACCTAAGTCCTCCCTCCAGAGCCGAAGGTTCGCTCTGCCCGTGGCCTACCACCAGGTGCCAACACAATATGTTATTATCAGATGAAACAACATGTTTGGTATCTGAGAAAAACAAAATTCTCCAATCTTGAGAATAGAAATAAAGTGATCATGAAGGTGGTCGAGTTCAAATTGCAACCTGACTTACTGCCAGCTTGAATTTAACTAATCCAACATTTGTGAAGGAGGACCAATTTATTTCCTAATTATATTGGCTTCAAATGAAAAAAAAATAACAGTGCGTGTATGCATATTGCATAACTGTAGACTATGGTTGCATATTCCATGATAATTAGTATTGGTATGTTACTATTGCATGTCCTGAGATACAGTGGAAAACATTGTGTGCTTTCCAGTGAAATCATACTACATGAAAATAATGAAGCCACTTACAAGTGCAACAAGTAGTGCAAAGAGCAAAAGAGTGCAGAGTATAGTGTTACAGCATAATAGTGTTACAGCTACAGAGAAAAGTGCAAGGCACCAATGAAGTAACTTGGGAAATCAGGATTACACCGTTATCTTATGAGAGGACCATTCAAGTAGTCTGATAACAGTGGGGAAAAACTGTACCTGAATTTGGAGGTACATGCTTCCAAGGATATTCATGGAGGTTGGCTATCCTCACTGATTGTGGTATCTGGAACAAGAAGTTGAGGATCCAGTAGCAGAGGGGAGGGAGGAAGAGTTCGCTGACTCCTAGGTCCAGGAATTTGGAGATTATTTTGGTTGTGCTTTAGTTTTCAGAGCTGTACTCAATAAGTTTGAGTCTGATATAGTTGTATTTGATATCCAGACATTCCCGTAATTAATGTAATGCCAGGGAGATAATATCTGATGTGGATCTGTTGCAGCTTTAGATGAACTGCAATCAAGGTCATCTGTGAGGCTGGAGTTAATGTGTGCTATGACCAGCCTCTTGAAGCACTTAATGATGGTGGATGTCAGCGACACTGGACTGTGGTCAATAATACACACTTAATTGCCTTTCTTTGGCACCGGGACAATAATGGCCTTCTTAAAGGTGGTGGAATCCTCTGAATGGTGTAGGGAGGGGTTAAAGATCTCCTGACAACTGATACATGCAAGTCCTGAGGATATGGTCAGGGTCTCCATACAGGCAGTTGTTTTCCGTGGGTTCACTCTCAGGAAGGCTGTTCTGACCGGAGACACTGACCGTGGATACAGATGCACCTGAAGCAATTGATGGGGATGATGTAATTCCACTAAATCTTTATTCAAGGTGTGTATAGAATGCATTCTCGTCAAGGAGGAACACTGTTGCCAGCGATATTGCCCAAATTCACTTTGTACCTGGCTATAGCATAGATAACTGTTTCAAATATTGCCTATTTACTCTGGTATCTTATGGATTTTCATATCTATTTATGTGTGTTTTTATATAACTTGTCAGTTTTCAGGATGTCTGCTAAATCTGTTTGTTAGAGTAATTAATTAATCCAAAAGTAATAAAATTGATTAAGTTATCATTTTATCAACTGTATTGAATATATTAGCTGTGCCAAATTCTCTTGCAGGCACCTTATTTATATTTTATAGATTAATCATTAAGATGTGGTGAATGATAAAAGACGTTAAGGGGTGGTGTTTAAGAGGCTTTTTAGCTAGGCTCAATCCTCTGTAGGGAATGGAGGGATATGAATCCTATGGAGACAAAAGGCACAAAAGTTTAATTTGGCATCATGGTTGTCTCAGACATTGTAGGTCAAAAGTTGCTCTCCCTGTGCTGTACTGTTCTATGTTAGGTGGGTTTGTACAGTGTGTTGAAGTATGCAGCTCAGACAGGAAGGTGAGGACATGGAAGACCAGACAATCTTATTGTCCAGCCATAATTCCATTGCTTTTTCTTACTGATTGTAATGCAGGTAGTGGCAGGTAGTGGCTCTGCCTGGCAGCTGTTGCTCGCCTGCAGTCCATCTGTTTTTTTACTTTTTGTTGTTGTTTTCTTAAATTTAGTTTATTAGATGACTTCAGAATTAAGGACATGACTTCAGTATTCAGGACATGACTTCAGAATTAAGGGACAGAAGTTTAGGGGTAATATGAGGGGGAACATCTTTACTCAGAGAGTGGTAGCAGTGTGGAATGAGCTTCCAGTGGAAGTGGTGGAGGCAGGTTCATTGGTATAATTTAAAAATAAATTGGATAGGCATATGGATGAGAAGGGAATGAAGGGTTATGGTATGAGTGCAGGCAGGTGGGACTAAGGGGAAAAAAAGTTGTTCGGCACGGACTTGTAGGGCCGAGATGGCCTGTTTCCGTGCTGTAATTGTTATATGGTTATATAGGTTATATGGTTATGACACACTGGTCAACAGGGTTTTAGTCTCTTCCTTCGGGGGGAGTGCAACTTTTATTTGTCATGTCCCTCGTCTCCGTCTCTGCCTGCGCTGAGGCCTAATGGCGGAGCTGGCAGCCTCGGGCCCGACTCGGAGATGTGGCAGCATTCCAGCGGCGGCCTGACTCGGAGTTGTGGCGGCGTTCCGGCGTTGGATCCAGCTTGGAGCTGTGGCTGCGTTCTGGCATTCCGGCGGCGGACCCGACTTCGGAGGTTCAGCCGCGGGCCCAGTGGACGACATCATTGGGAGCTCGCAGGTCACAGGTTGGTGACCTGTTTTTCCGGAGCTCCCGCAACAACAGCTTCGTCTGCTGGACTGGAGGGCGGCATCTTCGGCAGCTTCGATCACCCCGGGCCGCGGAGTTTGAACCGGCCCGTTCGCAGACTCTTACTTACCATCATCTGGTGGAGTCACAACATCGGAGGCCTGGATCACCTCAGCGCAGAGGGAGAACAAGGAGGGAAGAGACAACGACTTTAAGACTTTTGCCTTCCATCACAGTGAGGAGGTGCCTGGTGAACTCACTGTGGTGGATGTTAAATTTGTGTTTATTGTGTGTTTTTTTGCTATTTTTATTATATGTATGACTGCAAGGCAACGAAATTTTGTTCAGACCGAATGGTCTGAATGACAATAAAGGATACTTTGATACTTTGAGGTAAAGTGGAAAATGATCTGAAAGAGACTGAAGCTTGGTGAAAGGTGAATTAGAATCTGGAAGCAATCAGATGGAGAACCACAGCAAGAAAGCCCATAACTTCTTGTGCATCACAAAATTATATTTCAGCATTTTTATGTAAGGTAGGGAGGGAGGGTAAGGGGGAAACTGTTACTCGTCACTTCCTTGCGAGGATGCGACTATTCTCCGAGTCCCATCTTCGCCCCCGTCCTCGCGGCCTACCAACTGAATTGGCGCGGCCTTTCCTGCCGGAGACCGACCAGAGCTTCAGCAGCGCCGCAGCACTGGATTCATCGCAGAGAGGGCGATGCCTTACCTGGGATCGCCATTTGAAGATCCGGAGTGTTGGGCCTGCTGCTTCAACATCATGGAGCTGTCGTTTGCGGAGCTTCAAGCCACGGGCGGCGCTGACTAAAAAATCGTGGAGTCCTGGGATCCCTTTGCCGAGGGCCGCCAGTGTAAATCTCCACCCAGCTCGGCCTGTGGACTTCGGGAGCCGTGGTCTCCGGTAAGAAGTGGCCGATTCAGAATTCGAAGCCGCTGAGAATGTTCTTCTGTTCCAACGTCGGAGTTCCATCATCCCGGCGAGAGGGCCTGAATATCGGGCCACCTGTAGCGGCGACTGTGGTGGGGCTCGGGAGGCCCCGACCACGGGTGAATAACAAAGAGGAGGATGATTGAACTTTGGTGCCTTCCCTCACTGTGGGAAATGTTGATTCCGCTGTATGGGGATGTTTATGTTAAAGTCTATCGTGTGTTGTGTTCTTTTTATTCGTATGGCTGTATGGAAACCCAAATTTCACTGTACCAATTGGTGCATGTGACAATAAATGTCTCTTGAACTCTTGAGGTGTCTAAGCCACCTGGAAATACTGAGTACAAATTAAAACTAAAATGAAAACATATAGTCAATATTGGTGTTGATTTATTATTGTCACATGTACCAAGATACAGTGAAAAATATTTATTATGTGTGACAAACCTAAGTAAAGACATGAACATTTTCACTTCATTCATATGGGGATTAAAGGAAAGTTTCTGCTTGTTGACATAAAAAATGACACTCAACTTTATATGCATTAAATTAGCACAGTTCGGAGCAATTTGGGTACCTATGCATACATTATGCACATAGGATGCCTGAGAGACAGTTAATCAGAAATAAGATCAAGTATTATTTTTAATATCGCTGATGATCACCTAAAGTAGTAATTCACGTGCATAGAAACATACCTGCAAAAATTTTCCCCGTTAACCTTTGTACAAGTTTATATTCTTGAGTGAATTAATTTTCTACATAGATTCTCTTCCATTATTTCACTGCATGCATTGTCTACTTACATACATGCAATACTTTTGAATTTTGAAATTAAACATGCATAACCTTTTTAATTGCATCAAATGTAGATATTCCACCTTGCCATGGCTTAGAATTTTTTCTTATGCATGTCAAACTAGCCATGCTATGCCACTTTCGATCTTCTAGCTTCTTATGGAAGGCATCAGCCAGCAGCAAAACACTGTCATATACGTAGAGATTGGAAATCTGCATGGATTAGACCAAAGAATAACTTTCAGCAAAAATAATGATATTGAAATGACGAGTTACCTGACACAAGGGGACTGCAGATTAATGAAACTCTCAAGCCAAAGACAAGCATTTAATTTCTCTAACGAATTCTTCACCTCACATCAATAAAGATTGAGTGTGAAAATTTATCAGTCCTCTGGGATAGCACAGAATCATACCGTTAAATGTCTTTGAGAAGTCGACACCAAGAGCATTAATAATATCAAATAATTTCACCAACCAGAGCACTCACTAAAAAACCTTGATTAAAACACATAAAAATCATGAAATGGACTTTGGCAATTAGTCAATGTATAATCAATATTTTGCTTTAAGTAGTTTTATATGCGATTTGCTCTGATATTTGGTCAAGGTAGCATCTGCATTATTGCAGCTTGTTGAAATATCAATCAACTTAAATAATTTCATGACTGACGAGACAGGAACTTGGTCTGAATGTTGCAAGTCCATAACAGTAGATTTTCAGCAATCTGAAAAAACAAATGTGGGTGCATCAGAAAAAGTAAATGTCACAATATGGTCCTTTTTCAAACAAATCAAAACAGCATTCCGATTAAAAATATAATGAGAAGCACTGGAAGATCTTATAGGGTCAGGCAGCATCCTAGGAGAGGAATGGAGAGCTGACATTTTAGATTGTTCCGACATTTCAGATCGAGACCCTGCATCTGATCTGAGAAAACAGAAGGGAAAAAGCCAGTATAAAGCGGTGGGGAAGAGCTTTTCACCCACCCCTTTACCCAGCCTCACTATAACGGCCATTTCTCCTCTACACTTTCAGTCCCGATGTAAATTCTTGACCAGACACATGGAGTAATTGAATGATACAGCACAAAAACAGGTCCTTTGGCCCAACATATCTATGCCGACCAACATGCCCCAGCTACATCAGTCCCATCTGCCTGCGTTTGGCCCATATCCCTCTAAACGCTATTGAGGGAGTGCAGTGTAGGTTCACGAGGTTAATTCCCGGGATGGTGGAACTGTCATATGATGAAAGAATGGAACGACTGGGCTTGTTTTCTCTGGAATTTAGGATGAGAGGGGATCTTATAGAAACATATAAAATTATTAAAGGATTGGACAAGATAGATGCAGGAAACATGTTCCCAAAGTTGGGGGAGTCCACAACCATGGGCCACAGTTTAAGAATAAGGGGTAGAGGTATGAATGGGGAAAAACATTTTCACCCCGAGTTGTGAATTTGTGGAATTCTCTGCCTCAGAAAGCAGTGGAGGGCGATTCATTTGGATGCATTCTAAAAGAGTTAGATAGAGCTCTTCGGCCTAGCGGAATGAAGGGTTATGGGGAGAAGGCAGGAACAGGGTACTGATTGTGGATGATCAGCCATGATCACATAGAATGGCGGTGCTGGCTCGAAGGACCGAATGGCCTACTCCTGCACCTATTTACTATGCTTCTATGTTTCTAAACCTATCCTATCCATACATCAATAGCCCATTCCCTCCACAGATGCTGCCTGACATGCTGAGTTACCCCAACTGCTCTCTTTTTGTTAGCTCTGGAAACCAGCATCTGCAGTCACTTGTGCCATCATTCTGATTGCTACACCGATCCTGCCATGATTATCAAGCCCAATTTTCTGGCTTTTCTTGATGGCTTTCCAAAGATGCATCCCAGTGACAAGTATTGGAGGACAAATACACCTGTGCTGGCAATGATGTAAGCAGATGTGGCATTAAACCATTATAAAATCTTGAATAGTCATTGAGAGTCAAGATCAAATCTAAGACATTCTACTGGTGAGTGAATTCAGGGATAAAAGGGCTGCTAAAAGGCTCTCAATGCCAAATATAGATCATTACTATTGAGCTAATACTATGTAATTGTTTTTAATATATTGGCCTCCAGAAGCAGCAAAAGAAGGGATGAATCGGAAAGAAATAGGTCAGTAACTCAAACTTTCTCTTTTATAATGCATTAGTAAACAGTCAGCAAGGGGAAAGCAGTCACATTCTGACTCGTGGCAGTGAGGCAAGAGCAATTATCATTATCCAATTTTTATCCCTTAATTAGTATCATTTCAGACATATGTACAGCTGCTCCTCGACCTATGATGGGGTTACGTTCCGATAAACCCATCGTAAATCGAAAATATCGCAAGTTGAAAATGCATTTAATACAATGCGATCACGTGACCGGAGGTGACAGGCGGCTCGTTGCCATTGCCGAGCATTTGCCGATCGTAAATTCGAAGTATCGCAAGTCGAAGCATCGTAAATCGGGGAGCATCTGTACACAGGAAATATGAGAAGAAATCTATCATCCAGCCTCTTCAGCTATCCGACCTTAGACTGTTCTCTGTTTTCCTGTCATTAGCAATGATTCTCTGCAACCAATGTAAAATATGTCGTTCTCAGCTTTAAAATGTTACAGCTCAGTCTCCACAGGCAGAAAATTCCAAATGTTCAAAATCTCTAAGAGAAGAGGTTTATCCTCACCTAATGAATGGATGCATCTCTGTACTACAACTAAACCTGCCAGTTCATATTTTCAACATCATCTCTGTTGAGAAACAAGGAACTGCAAGTGCTGGTTTAAAAAGGACAGAAAGTGCTGAGTAACTCAGAGGGTCAGGCAGCCTGACTGGTTGAGTTACACCAGCACTTTGTGTCTGTCAATTCTCCTTGACAATGTCGGCATTTCAACAAATTCACCATTCATCCTTCTGACCTCCAAAGGAAAATGGCTAACCAGCTCAATTGTTCCTTAAAAGAGAAAATTGATTAGATATTCCATATCAGGAAACAACCTTTTTGATATACCTCCAATTAAATTATATGCATCATTTAATATCAGAATATACAGAGTACTCCAGATGAGGTCCCATATGAATTCTCGAGCTGCGAAATATCCCTAATTTTATACATCATTTTCTTTGTAAAAATGCCAACATGCTGGGTACTACAACACCATAGAGTTTCTCGCCACTCAGACCTCCTACCAATCTGGACAATCTCATGTTTCCGCTCATCGCATACATTCTGTCTGCTATTCCTGCCTGCTCATGTATCCCTTCTATATCCCTTTGCAAACTATATTGGCTGGAAATTAGTTGGAGACTTTTGTATGTGTACATCATGTATAATACAAAACTAAATTCCCCAATTTTAACCGTTTTTATGGATCTCTGGAGAAACTGACAATTTGGGCCATGCATTCACTGTCAACATGCTGATGAGGCCTGGTCAAAATAAGAGCTACATTAATCCTTCCACTACTTGCCAATTATCTATCTGAAATTCATAGCATATTTATGCCTATGTTAATAATATTTGTGCCTATGAAATTGGATGAAAAAAATATATATAAAGTACTGCATTTAGGATGGAAAATTGTACAACAAATAGTCTTTAACATACATCAAAACAGCAACTGGATAAGAACATTCATTCTCTCTCAGTTTTAGTCCCTATTAAATTTACTTGGAAATAGCAGATGGATTCCAAATCTATTAGTTCTGTGTCTTTACCAACAACATGTGAACTGTAAGAGTTTAGAATTAAAGCACGGTCTAAAGAACAAATCCATCAGAAATGAGTCATTCTAGGATTAAAGCTATGAAAAAATATGAAACTCAAAAAAAAACCTTAAACATTAGGGTGGCACTGTGGCGCAGCGGTAGAGTTGCTGCCTTACAGCGCCAGAGACCTGAGATCGATCCTAGATCCTGACTACGGGGGCTGTCTATATGGAGTTTGTACGTTCTCCCAGTGACCTGCGTGTGTTTTCTCTTGGAAGCTCTGGTTTCCACCCATGTTTATTATTTATTAAACTTTATTTCAGACAAGAGATGACATAAAATACATTGCACATAAAAACACCATAAAATACAAATAAAAGCTTAGTAAATTACTTATAAGAGCATCATAAATTATCTACAAAAACACGATACATGATTTAAAATCCAGAATAAAAAAGATCAGTGTCTCACAATGAGACAACTATATCAATATCTCCACATCCAGAATTCATAGCATGTAGTGCTAAACCTTATGTTTGATAAGACCACGATAATTAAATTTTCAGAGACAATAATCCTACAAATGAATTTATACATATGATTTCTTAGGATAGCTTCTAAAGTACTGACTCCTGCAGCCACAAACATTTCACTAGTACTACACCATCTAGGTTTCCTTAGCAGTGTTCTCATGGCATTATTATAAGCCACCTATATATAGTCTCTGTAAACTTGCTTTTCCGTAGTTTGACCACAGGTGTGCAGTATAGAGTGGTGTGCAATATGCTCTAAACAGAGACATCTTCACCACATCTGTACATGCACCAAACTTACGTGAGAGAATATTCGACTGTACATACAGCATATGTCGTTGCCTATAAATATCCTCATCAGACGTACAGGTTTGTAGGCTAATTGGCTTGGTATAAATGTAACCTTGTCCATAGTGTGTGTAGGATAGTGTCAGTGTGTGCGGATCAATAGACAATAGGCAATAGGTGCAGGAGTAGGCCATTCGGCCCCTCGAGCCAGCATCGTCATTTAATGTGATCATGGCTGATCATCCACAATCAGGATCATTGGTCGGCATGGGCTCGGTGGGCGGAAGGGTTTATTTCTGTGCTGTATCTTCAATTTAAACTAAACTAATGTTCAAATAGAACACAGTACAAGAACAGTACAGCACCTGAACTGACCCTTCAGCCCATGATGTCTGAGCTGAACATGTTGCCAAATTAATTTGCTCCCTTTTTTCCTGCACATAATCCACATCCCTCCATTCCCTGCATATTCATGCGCCTATGCAATGTTGTAATATTTTCCTTCAAAGAGTAATTTGTCAGAATTATTCTGTTTTTTTTTATGAATGTTTTCATTCTTTTAGCTTCTGGCATTGACAATATTTTGCCTTTTGACGAATTTATTTGTTTTGATTTTCCTATCAGTTATCACATTTATGCAGTACAACTGATATATATACATATATTTATATATATATATATATATATATATATATATATATATATATACATTATTAATACAATACAATACAACACACATTAATATTGTCTTTCAAAGTAATACAAATTCTGAACAAAAATCTCTACAAGCAGCAAAATTGCATAAATGGAAGTTATTGTTTAACATCTGTAAATTTGGATCAGTAAAGACATTATTGTCCAAAAAATCAACACACATTCTTTTTTTTTTTGCAGCTTTGCATAATAAAACCGTTACAAATGCAAAAGCCATTATTCTCAAGTGCCATTTATGTTAGCATGAGGAAAACCTTGCTTCCAGGATCCAATAAATTATATCTGCTCTTTGCTTATAATAAACAATGATGCATATTATGACTAAAACTGCAGACCATATTCTATTTTGTTTTGCCATGTCAAATTAACTTTAAAAGTGTCCTTTGTAATGAATGCCTTCATCAAGCATCCATGCATTCTGCTGTTAATTGCTAGATATTCTTCATTAAAGTGTCCTAATTATACTTTATTTCATGGATTTCGCATTTAAAAATCTGAAGGAGGAATTTTTCCTGTGGGTTATGTCTGACAGTGCAAATTTAATTCCTACGTTCTTTACAAACATTGTCTTTCACTCAGGTCTGTCTTTTCTAAAACTCATTTCTGTTATTTTGTCCTTGTGGGCCTGAGAGAACAATTACTGTCAGACTTTCTAATATGTTGAAACAAGATAACAATGCAGGAAAAAAAACATTTTCGCTAACAAGTAAACAGAAAATAGAACACAACAGCACAGGAACAGACCCTTTGGCAATAGTAAAGCTAACAATGGCCTTTCATATGATCCATATCCCTCCATTCCCAGCATATCCATGTGACTTTCTAAAAGCCTCTTAAATGCCACAATCGTATCTGCCTCCACCACCATCCCAGGCAGTCTGCTCTCTGTGTAAAAAAATGTCCCCCAAATTAATTTAAAATTAATTAATAACAGGGCAGTGTAGTGGCGTAGTGGTAGAGCTCCTGCCTAACAGCACCAGAGGGTTTGACCCTGACTACAGGTGCTTGGCTGTACGGAGTTTGTACGTTCTCCCCGTGACTTGCTTCGGTTTTCTCTAATATCTTCGGTTTCCTCCCACACTCCAAAGACATACGTGTTTTTAGATTAATTGGCTTGGTATAAAATGTAAAATTGTCCCTAGTGTGTGTAGGCTAGTGTTGATGTGTAGGGATTGCTGGTCGGAACGGACCTTGTGGGTTAAAGGGCCTATTTCTGCACTGTATCCATAAAATTAAAACTAGAAATTTCCTTTAAATTTTAAGCCAAGGCAAATTCCTTGTATGTGTACATACTTGGTCAATAAATATTAATTTAATTGATTTATTCTTAAAGCTATGCCCTCTAGTCCAGTTCACTTGGATAAAAGCTTCTATCTACCATATTTATGCCTCTCATCATTTTATAAATGAGTCAATGGTACTGTCGCATATTGTCGCATGTACCGAGGTACAAGGAAATTCATTTTTGCATACAGTTCAGTACGTATTACTATACAAAGGCCTCAACATCTGAAGTTCCAGAGAAAACAATCCAAATTTATCCAACTCTCCTTGTGGATAATACTTTGTAATCCAAGCAGTGGTCTGGATCCTCTCCAAGGACTCTACATCCTTCCTGGAACGGGGTGACCAGAACTGCACGTAATACTCCAAAAGTGGCATAACCAAAGTACAACATGACGTCAAGACTTTTATACACAATGCCCCAACCAATGGAGACATGCATACCATACAATCACAATCACAATCACAATAATCACAAGCACAATAATACTGTATTCGCCAAGTATGTTTTGCAACCTACGAGGAATTTCATTTGTCAAGTCAGTCATACAAATATAGAGCAACTGAACACTCAAAACACATTTTACCATAAACATCCATCACAGTGACTCCTCCACATTCTTCACTATGATGGAAGGCGAAAAGAAAGTTCAATTCTCTTCGCTTCTTTGCTCCCGCGCAGTCGGGGGCCTCGAGCTCTCCGCTGATGGGGACAATCTTGATTCCCGTAGCTGGCAGCGTTTGGGCCCTCCGCATTGGGGCAATCAGCTCCTGCATCGGGATGATGTCAGCTCCCCCTCTCCGATGATCGGACCCCGCGTCGGGACTAGTCGAGCCGCTGCCTCGTTGGAGCTTCCCGATTCGGCCACTCCCGAGACTGTGAGCTCATGATAGTAAAGTCCGCAGGCAGCGGTTGGAGCGATCCCAGGCAAGGGATCGCTCCGATGTTAAGTCCACGCCCCGTGATGGGGCTCAAAGTCAATCCGAGGAGCCCTCCAGCTCCATCGATGTTAGGCCGCAGGAGATACAACCCGGAAAACAATACATCTCCGGCAACTGAAAATAAGTTTCCACTGACTCCCTCCCCCTCTCCCCACATAAAACAAACTGGGGAACATTTACACAAACTTTTAACACACACTAAAAATTAAAAAAAGACGAAAAAACAGACAGACTGTTGGTCGGGCTGCCAATCGTGCCTTTCTTTACCATTCTATCTCCATGTGCAACAGATGACAGCTGTACATAATCTAACCACAATGGTGCTCGGAATTGAATAGCTAATGGTATTTCCTTGCACCATTACCCCATAGGATTTGAATTGTAATTCTGGCAAGAAATTGCACCAGATATTCATCGTAGATGAACATTCATGCTGATACTTGCCAGAAAATGATGAGAAAATGACAGTCCATTTTCTAATTACTTACACCTTCTAATGGTTTTATCTTCCACAGGATATTTACACAAACCCATTTAAGGACAAATAATGTAAATGGATGATGTATTCATTTAAATATTTTGCAATTATTTTTAAGACATTACATAATCCAAGCATGAGTGCATTCTTAAAAAATGAAAATGGCTTAAAAACCCACTGACCAAGGAAACTATGCAAAGCATCTTAGACAGCAGAGATGTATGTACATGCAAGAACTCTGCTCACTTTCACAAATTCAGCACACCTGTCTCTGCAGACATATTTCTGATTCAGCTACCCAACTGTATAAATCCTTTAGCACCAGACAACTGTTGCAATAATATCACAATTCTAACCTTATGCCACATGGGTTTCCGTGGTTGTTTGACATTTTACACAAATAACTTTAGTTTAGTTTAGTTTAGAGATACAACGCGGAAACAAGCCCTTCAGCCCATTGAGTCTGCACTGACCAGCACATTAACACAAGGGACAATATTTAAAATTCTTTATACCAAGCCAATTGACCTACAAACCCGTACATCTGTGGAGCGTGGGAGGAAACCGGTGTTCTCAGAGAAAACCCACGCAGCTCATGGGGAGAACTTACAAAATCTGTACAGACAGCGCCTGTAGCCAGCATCTAACTTGGGTCTCTGGCGTTGTAAGGCAGCAACTCTACCGCTGCGCCATCGTGCCGTTCTTATAACCATATAACCATATAACAATTACAGCACAGAAACAGGCCCTCTCAGCCCTTCTAGTCCATGCTGAACACGTATTCTCCCCTAGTCCCATCTACCTGCACTCAGACCATAACCCTCCATTCCTTTCCCATCCATATAACTATCCAATTTATTTTTAAATGATAAAATCGAACCTGCCTCCACCACCTTCAATGGAAGCTCATTCCAAACAGCTACCACTCTCTGAGTAAAGAAGTTCCCCCTCATGTTACCCCTAAACCTATGTCCCTTAATTCTCAAGTCAAGTCCTCTAGTTTGAATCTTCCCTACTCTCAGTGGGAAAAGCTTATCCACATCAACTCTGTCTATCCCTCTCATCATTTTAAATATCTCTATCAAGTCCCCCCTTAACCTTCTGCGCTCCAAAGAATAAAGACCTGCTCAACCTTTCTCTGTAACTTAGTCGCTGAAACCCAGGCAACATTCTAGTAAATCTCCTCTGTACTCTCTCTATTTTGTTGACATCCTTCCTATAATTGGGCGACCAAATTTGTACACCATACTCCAGAATTGGCCTCACCAATGCCTTGTACAATTTAAACATTACATCCCAACTTCTATACTCAATGCTCTGATTTATAAAGGCCAGCACACCAAAAGCTTTCTTTATCACCCTATCTACATGAGATTCCACCTTCAGGGAACTGTGCACAGTTATTCCTAGATCCCTCTGTTCAACTGCATTCCTCAATTCGCTACCATTTACCATGTGCGTCCTATTTTGATTTGTCCTGCCAAGATGTAGCACCTCACACTTATTAGCATTAAACTTCATCTGCCATCTTTCAGCCCACTCTTCCAACTGGCCTAAATCTCTCTGTAGACTTTGAAAATCTACTTCATTATCCACAACACCACCTATCTTAGTATCATCTGCATACTTACTAATCCAATTTACCACACCATCATCCAGATCATTGATGTACATGACAAACAACAGTGGACCCAACACAAATCCCTGTGGCACCCCACTAGTCGCTGGCCTCCGACCTGACAAACAGCCATCCACCATTACTCTCTGGCATCTCCCATTCAGCCACTGTTGAATCCATCTTGCTACTCCACCATTAATACCCAATAATTGAACCTTCTTAACCAACCTTCCATGAGGAACCTTTTCAAAGGCCTTACTGAAGTCCATATATACAACATCCACTGCTTTTCCCTCATCAATTTCCCAAGTAACCTCTTCACAAAATTCAAGAAGATTAGTCAAACATGACTTTCCAGGCACAAATCCATGTTGACTGTTCCTAATCAGACCCTGTTTATCCAGATGCTTATATATATTATCTCTAAGTATCCTTTCCATTAATTTGCCCACCACTGATGTCAAACTAACAGGTCTATAATTGTTAGGTTTACTCTTCGAACCCTTTTTAAACAATGGAACAACATGCGCAGTACACCAATCCTCCGGCACTATTCCCGTTTCTAATGACGTTTGAAATATTTCTGTCATAGCCCCTGCTATTTCTACACTAACTTCCCTAAATGTTCTAGGGAATATCCTGTCCGGTCCTGGAGACTTATCCACTTTTATATTTTTCAAAAGTGTTAGTACTTCCTCTTCTTTGAATCTCATAGTTTCCATAGCTACTCTACTTGTTTCCCTTACCTCACGTAATTCAATATCCTTCTCCTTGGTGAATACCAAAGAAAATAAATTGTTCAATATCTCACCCATCTCTTTTGGCTCTGCAGATAGCTGTCCACTCTGACTCTCTAATGGACCAATTTTATCCCTCGTTATCCTTTTGCTATTAATATAGCTGTAGAAACCCTTTGGATTTACTTTCACCTTACTTGCCAAAGCAACCTCATATCTTCTTTCAGCTTTTCTAATTTATTTCAAGATTCTTTTTACATTCTTTATACTCCTCAAGCATCTCATTTACTCCACGCTGCCTATAATTATTGTAGATCTCTCTCTTTTTCCGAACCGTGTCCAATTTCCCTTGAAAACCATGGCTCTTTCCAATTTTTACTATTTCCTTTCAACCGAACAGGGACATAAAGATTCTGTACTCTTAAAATCTCACCTTTAAATGTCTTCCATTTCTCTTCCACATCTTTCCCATAAAACAAAATGTCCCAATTCACTCCTTTTAAATCCTTTCGCATCTCCTCAAAGTTAGCCTTTCTCCAATCAAAAATCTCAACCCTAGGTCCAGTTCTGACCCTCTCCATAATTATATTGAAACTAATGGTATGAAGCAACATATTTCTTCATAGTTTTATTAATATAAATTATTAATCATTCTCATTTCATATTAAAACAGTAGCATCTGAAAATATCGTTTGTGTGTACATTCATCCAGTCTAGCTTTAAAAAATGTACATAATATTAATTTGCTCTTTATCCAATATTAATTATCATCATCACTTAGTTATTTTTCCCTGGAAATATCATCCAGATATGATATTACCTAAAGAGCAAAGTCATTAAAATGCTATTAGCCAAATCCCCTACCTCCATGTGCTGTGTGAAGGGGTCTTTAGGATTACACATAACTGAAGAAAATCTATGATTGCTTCTTAAACAGTACTGGCTCTTGCTTTCTGACATGGGGAAGGTTTGGCGAATGACAGTCAGTCTTCCAGTCAATCTTCTTGCCAGCTCTCGAATATCTGCATCGTTTATTTCCTTGGGTTAACAAAGAATGACAAATTAGCTAATTCGTTTGTTAAAGCAACATTACTTCGTAAATTCAATCACATTAATGTTTGTTATACAGAAAAGCTTGGGGCAAGAGTACTGGCAGAATTTTCAACAGCAGAATCCCACTGCTGCACCTACCTAGTGCCACTCCTCCCCACCCCAGATATGCAAAAGTTGCTAAACATAGTATTCATGAAAATAAAATCATACTTGACTAATAGATTGGAGCACTTTGTGAAAGTGTCGAGTTGAATTTACAAGGGGGAAATCAATGTAGGGGATGTATTTGATAATATCCTGAGCAGGATACTGGTCAACAATGTCAGAGTACATGGAATTGGGGATAAGAAACAGATCTGGAATGAGCAGTGGTAGAAACCAAAGATCGGGAATATGTTGGACCTTTCTCAGTTGGGCAGTCTGTGATTAGTTGGGTTCCGCAAGGATCCGCGCTTGGGCTTGAACTATTCACAATCCATATCAACTACTTGCCTAGTGGATTAGCTATTATAATTTCAAGTTTTCTGGTGATGCAAAACGCGGTGAGATTGTGAGTATAATTAAATAATCTTCAAGGGGATGTAGACAAGTTAAGTGAATAGGTATGAACAATTCAGGCCCAATATAAATGTTGTAAAATGTTAAATTATCACGATACACAAAACACAGAGAGGCATAATATGTTTTAAACAAAGATAGAGAACATGGGTGATCAAAGGGATTTTGGTTTATCCGCACGTCAGTGAAAGCCAACATGCAGGTGCAGCAAATAATCAGGATGAAGTGCAGGTGGTGAAACTTGGCATTTTCTAGCTTAGATAACAGGAGGTGTTCATTCCAAACCGTGATTGATAGTTTATTAAGGGAATGAAGGAACATAAGGACAGCGCAAGCCAAACAGTGGAGGAGGTGGAAGATCAGTCATGTTCCTGATGAATTGTGGGCTACTGGTCCCATTTCTGATGTTCTTGTCATGTGTTCAAAAGTTCTGATTTGTTTTCATATCTATCAAGTGAACGAGTGGACAGTGGTATTTCATATGTGAACAGTACTTTGCTACTTCTAATGATTGAAAATGCACAATTGTTACATATATAATAGTTTGCATGCAAATATTCTGCACAAACAATAAGCAATAAAACCAGTAAATCTAGAACTGAGGATTAACCTCTCATTAGTAAAGTGTGAAGCATCCCAGGATTAATGTCCCTCCTTTAATGTTTGCTGATGATTGGAAAGTATATCAAGTCCAGAATTAAAATATTACATCTAGTTAGTAAAAAAGTTAGCCTTGGGGAGATTCATTAATTCATTAATTTTCAACTGTTGCATTTCAATCCAGTCTATAATTGGATCAGGACTGTTGTGCAGCTCTGTCCAAGCAGCAGGGGAAATATTCACATGGGATATCCGGCTAAAACTTTAAACCTATTAATCTTAGACTAGTGTGCAAACAAACCCTTTCTATGTATCCAAGAAAATAAATTGGTAGAATTTTCACAATAACTATGGAGATTCTGATTTTAGTATCATTATGTTTTTCTTCTCAGGGAATACAAACTCCTTACACCTTTCACCTCTTTTTAACAGCAACAGTATAAAATCTACAATAATGGATAGCTTCATTATAAAGTTCCCAACAAAGCTTAGGTCCTGCAACTAAAGTGGCATTCTGCAGTGTTTATATTCACGTGTCATTTTGTACTTCACCATAATTGGGCCAGAAGTTGCCACCAATGGCTTTTCACTCCATGACTACAACTCTTCAAAGTTTCCATATGTTCTTTTGTACCTCCTGCAAACCAGCCCATGAAGCTCCAGCTGTCTGGTTTAATGAATGCCCTCATTTGCAGTTATTGTCATGATCAACTTAAACCAGAGACTGTAAAGAGTTACACTGGCAAATTCTACTGAGAACATAACCTTGCAACCTTGCAAGCAAACATTTAAAACAACACTTTGAAATTGCTTCTGACTATTTCTGGTAGGCTGATTATCAGCACACAAACTCACACCATTACACCACTCCCTCGTAAGGGATCACCAATAATAAGCTGTAACATTCCTTATACCTGCACATAATTATTGAAAAGACAGAGATGTAATATTAGCTGAGAATGGTGGGGTGGAAAATATTTAGGGTTAATGCATCACACCTACTATTGGTGTGATGCAAAACCAAATATACAGATTATGCAAGTAAAGGGCCTGTCCCACTTGGGCCTGTTATTTACGCGACATCATTACGCGTGATGCGCACGTGATGTGCATTATGTGTGCATGTGTGGATGTGTATCATTTTGCCTTTGAAAGGTATTTCCTCGAAAACCAGAAGCAAAAACACAGAGATTTTTACATATTTCGAAAGGAATTTAGAATTTAGTTCAGAAATCCATTCTATGGTCAATTATTTCCACAGATTTTGAATAAAATTGTTCACATAACTCAATTTTTAAAATATAATCGCCACTTGCCAGCTGCTGGCGTCACAATGCCCACATGCCCACCAATCGAGGCCCACCTGCCTCCTGGCCCTGCCCCCCCGCTGTGGTCTAAAGCATTGTTTATGTTTAGACGACACCTGGCGATAACCTATGACACCACCTACGACAACCTATGACAGTAAAAACTATCGCTACTGTCGCCAAAAATTTTTCAACATGTTGAAGATTGTCGCCTGTAGTCGCCCAAAAAGCTACCTAAGTGGGATTGGCCCGTAAGGATCTATAATTTCCTACATTCTTGCTGCTGGAATGGGATGAACCATAATCTTCTGACTCAGTGCAAAGAGCGCTACCTAGTGAGCTATAGTTGAAACCAAGAGGAAATGGTGTTTGTAGATGCATTTGCTCACTTTGATTACTCATGTAAGATCAATGAACCCCTTAGTGTACTTTGCACCTTACTTCTGCCATTGGCCTCCATAGTTATCTGAACCTTACTGCCTTCTGAGATGGGTCTAGCGGGCATCATGCATGCAGGATGTCACATATCCATCCTTATCTCACGATCAAGACATCCAGTGCAATATCCAAAATCTTTTGACTCATCTTTCATTTTGCGCCATTTTCCATGTTCTACAGATCAAATTTATTGCCTGCTTTACAGACATTGCTCCGGCAATAACACATTTTGCCTTTATAAAATATTAGAGTGTGGGGCCCGTTGGGTCCATGTCACACGGGAGGCCTGGTCCTCCAACACAACCCGTTCCCCAATGCAATATTCTATCGCTCACCCATAGCCACCAACTGCGCAGACGCGGCTCATTTGCCCTCATCCCCCAGCACACCCTCCCCATCCTCTTCACCCTCCGTCTTCTTTCCCCTCTTCTCCTCCCCTCCCCCACTGCCTCCCTCACATCTCCCTCCCTCCTTTTCCCTACCCTCAGTCACTCCCTCCCTCCATAACTCCTCTCCCCTCCCTACCCCCCTCCTATCCCTCTATTCCCAACTAACCCTACTCCTAACCTCACCCTAACCCCCCACTAACCCCCCTGGCCTCCTCCACTGCCCTCCTCTCTATTCCCCACTCCCTACCTCCCCCACTCCACCTCTTCTCCCCTATTCCTCCTCCTCCCCCCCTCTCCCTCCTCACCTCCCAAAGTTTTCCCCCCGCTCTGTCCCTACGCCTCCCCTCCCTCAATCCCCCCACTCTCCTTCCTCACCTCCCCAGGATCTTGCGAGGTGCTGCTCCTTTCCATCCTTGCATGACCAGAGCAGCTGTACCGCCGCGCTCAGAGCCAGGCTCAGCGTCCGGGCCTCGTTTCCTTGGCACAGCCTCAGCCCACCACGCGGGCCCAGAGAAGCATCAGCCATAGGCCTCAGGGCTAGTCTCAGGGCCCAGGCCCCGGATTGTCGGCATGGCCTCTCCTTGCCCCTGGAGCAGGCAGCCACTGCTGCCCGCAAACGCAGCCCCAGCCACAGCGCCAAGGCTGTGGATCTTCGTAGGGCCGGAGCAACAGTAAACTTGAAGTAATGTTACTCATGTCACCAGTGTGAAAAAAGGTGGCAATATGAATTCTGGAAAAGCTCCAACTACGTGGGCGCAGCTGAGGACCCATTGGGTGCCCTTTGCAATACCAGTAAAGACGTGCAGGGGAACTCTCCTCCAACTGTTCATGCTTGGGTGGGGGCGGGGCGCTGTTTTAAGTTACATTTTTTTTAAACGTTAAGAACTTTTAAAATATACCATCAATCGTTCTGAACAAAACTTGTTTCATTTACAACACAGGTCAATGGTGAATAAGGTGGGGCTAAAATGGTAGCGCTATCGTGTACCGTTTTTGCGCAAATAGAGGTACAACACAAACCTGCAAACAAACAAGATGAGTTTTAATAAAATACTAGACCAAGTGGATGTGTGTGTGTGTGTGTGTGTGTGTGTGTGTGTGTGTGTGTGTGTGTGTGTGTGTGTGTGTGTGTGTGTGTGTGTGTGTGTGTGTGTGTGTGTGTGTGTGTGTGTGTGTGTGTGTGTGTGTTTAGAAGTTTTGCCTTTAGCACTTCTGACCCTTCCAGACCCTATAACTTAAACGGTGGAATGAGATCTGAGCTAAAATCATATTTTGAGATACATCCAACAAGCAAAAGACTCTCACCCCCCCTCCTCCATCTCTACATTGAAATCGCGGTTCATGGACAATCCATCAGAATCAGAACCGATGCTAAATTCCTAACTGCCTAAATTGTGATTATTCTATACTGGGGTAAGGGAGAAGTTTTAGAGCTCACTGCTTCATTTATTCTCATTCAATTCAGCTTGTTCTAAAAACCTATGCTCTTCAGAATACAATTTGTGTTATAATTTTCCCCTTAAAGAATTCACATCAGGTCATTGTTTCATAATATGAACTTTTCCTCTCTTCGCACAAGGGAGAATTGTTCCATGATGTGAACCTTTTTTCTTTCACTCCTGGTATTTCTTGCAATTGCTGTTTTTTGTATCTTACCAGATGCTCCAAAGGTCAGTTTTCAGAGTAGCTCCAAAGCTACTGACACAGCAAGAGGTGAGGCAGATTAGACAACTGCCCCAGTATATTCCTAACCTCAGTTCCAGTAAGTCCTTTAGAGAACACGGAGAGGGGAGGGGGAGAGAGGAGGAGAGAAGGGGGGAGAAAGGGGGGAGAAAGGGGGGAGAAGGGGTGGAGACACTTTTAAGAAGCCAGACAACTTTTAATAAAGTTTAGCGGGCCTTCCACACACACACTAACCCTCCCCGCCCACACACTAACCCCCTCTCCCACACACACTAGCCCACCCCACACACTAAACCCCCACCCACACACACTAACCCCACCTGTCTCTGTCTCTGTCTCTCTCTCTCTCTCTCTCTCTCTCTCCACCTCTCTCTCTCTCTCCTCTCTCTCTCTCTCTCTCTCGCTCTCTCTGTTCTGCTCATGCTGCTTCTCAACGATTGGTCATCGCCGTTGCTCCTGTTGTCGATGACGCCGTGTTCCCGTGCACGGCCCAATCAGACTGAAGATGGCGGCGCACAGCAGGTTGCATTAAGGGCAGTGACTGCGATGCACATGGGGCTGCCGTTACCGTTGGCAGCACGACAGATTAAAATAAAACAAATCTCACCCTCTCCTTACCCCCCTGGAAGCTGTGCTGTGGGGAGTGGGCTGTGGGGTGTGGGAATTGGACTGTAGGCTGTGGCAGCTGAGATCCCATTGTGATGCCATTGTCGGCTTCAGAAATGTTCACGGCAGCATATGTAAATGAATGCTATTGTCATTGTAGGACTGCGGGATGCCATTGTGACGTCGTACCTGGAAGCTGCTCTAAACCTCTCACCGCAGTTATTTTTCTCAACATGGGCTTTTTAAAAGCTTTAAATATCAATAATTTGTGAAATATAACATCAAATGCAAAGAAACTTGATACTGACGACCATGGGAAAAAGTTGAGTAAGATTTTGCAAAAGCTTTTGCGCTATTGTGTACCGTTTTGACATAGCTCCTTGATCTCACAGACAGACAGACAGACAGACAGACAGACAGACAGACAGACAGACAGACAGACAGACAGACAGACAGACAGACAGACAGACAGACAAACAAACAAGATGAGACTTTTAATGATAGACAGACAGACAGACAAACAGACAGACAAACTTACAGCACAGCTGATGCTCACAAGTTTTAATTTTGGATCCCTGCTGGAGCATGTATCTCTTTAATTTTGCAGTTAGCCTTTGCTTCACACACTCACGCACATACACACAAAGTAAATCATAATGTTTGCATCAAGGCAGCAAGGCATTGGCGCACTGCCTGCACTGCAATTAATTGGCAGAGGTTATTCAAATGTGCTTTAGTTTCAGAGATTATCCAAATTAGTTCCCAATGCATTACGGCTAGTTGTAGCTTGCTGTGGTTTGTATAACATATACAAATAAATATTTGCACATTGGCGATTGAACATGCTAATTGTGGATATTGTTAAATTCATGACCAGAACTTTTATTTAGTTCAAATGCAAGTGACATGCGTTGCAATGGTTTTGGGGAGAAGGCAGGTAAAAGGGATTAGGAGGCAGAGCTCAGCCATAATTGAATGGCAGAGTAGACACGATGGGCCAAATGGCCTAATTCTAGGTATGTTACAAAACGTACCTGAATCGTGGCTGAGCATCTGCCCCACCCCTTGTGTGTGATTTTGGCGCTGTTTAGAGGGGGCGGGTTTAAAACGCGATTTTTACTAGGCTGTTCCAATCGAAAATGTTCAGCCTAGTAAATCATTAACGGAAAATTGCTGAAAGACCCCGTCGCAAAAGGTATTATTAGTTTTTATGGCCTTGTATAATATTTATAGTAGTTTAAAAATCACTCTCTCACTCCGCAACCTCTCGCAGCCCCAGGGTTTTATAAAGCAAACAATTAAAGGTATGTACCTTATTTTTACATTAAATGGGGCTTGTATATAACCCTGTATATAATGTTTTTCTATAGCGAGTAGCATTTTGGGCTCCTTATATCCCGCAGTATTTTTCTGGGCACTTGAGGGCACAAATCCAGCGCAATGTGAACGTTCTAAACCAGCACGTTCACAAGAACCCACTAGAAAGCCGATTTAAATTGACTTTAGTTTACAGCAAATGAACACTAAATTCCTTCCATTTGGCCTATAAATTGATGTAAATGAGATTTAAAAATCATGTTTTATTGTGAATTATTTGTGAATATTATTTGGACACTTAGGCTATTTAAAAATGTTAATCATTTATTAAGAAATGGATAGATGTTTAGACTAGTAATTGAAGTTTGAAAATTAGCTACAATTGGGTAACTAACCAATTATATGCTTTAATTTCAGGTCATCCAAGTAAGATTATTTTATATTTGTTTCAGAATGCTTCAATCTATGATAACTGAAAATTTCATTCAGTTCTCTTAATTTTTAAGAAGGTTATGGGCTTTGACTGTCCACGATCACAGCTTTTTTGTTATGCCCATAGAAAATCAATAGGGAACAAGATGCTAATTTCCGAGTATGAAAATGGCCATAACTTTTTTTATTACTTGAGATATGAAAGTGAATTAGGTGTCAAATTAAACTTATTGTTATGCTTTATCTGATGGGATAAATTGCAGACTTGATTTTTTAAATCTCAAAATTTTGTAACATTGCTACTAATTCTACTCATATAATTTGAGAACTTGTGACATCATAAAATAATTGTTGACTATGAAAGTCACTTCTGGTTTAATATGGTCACTGTTATTATTGCGTTGTTTTTCTTGCCCTTCCTCAAATAAAGGAAAAATACATGAATTCCGCATTCATCTGAGAATGAGAAGATGCTACACAATTTATCCTACAGAGGTATACCAGCCATCATAGCATCATGTGGATTTGAAGAAAGTAATTTAACACATCTTAACTATGCCAGTCTATTGTAATATAAAACGTCCAAAGAGGCCCACGGTCATATCCCATAGGCTACATTCTGCTTTGCTCTTTAAACATAGATCAAGTTTAACATTAAATTTGTTTTTGATTTACCATTCAGCCTATTGTTGATCAGTGCAGTGATGGGGTGTGAGAGATGGTGATAGTAAGAGGAGCAAGGTGTTGTGGCCCGAGTGGAAATCAACCTAACCCAATGCCTTTGTAGCAGCTCTTGCATGTTCAAGGTCTGATTCCAAATGAGTCATTCACTCAATGTCCTACTCTGTATCCTGTGTGCATGCTTGAAAAATGTGCAGCAGAAACACTTAAGGTAACTCTGAAATAAATGTTTTTGTGCTTTTTCCCCAAGGCACGAAAGAGCAAAATTGCAATAAACAATTTACAAATGAGTCGCTATCTAGATTACCAGTTGTGGCTCCTATTTTCCGAGTGCTTGATCAGATTGCTTGACATCTCTGCATCAAGTACACACATAAATGACCAGGTGGATTTTCCAGTGCTTCATCCTCTCTTTATAGCGGTCTGTCCAATACTAATGTGACATTGTCAAAGGTCATTTGCAAATCTTTCTTGTTCAGGCTGTAGTTATTTCATGTGTTGAATCTCATCCATACTATGCAAGAATGTCCCAAAAAGCTGGAGTAACTCAGCGGGTCAGACAGCATCTCTGGAGAAAGGGAATAGGTGATGTTTCGGGTCTGAATCTGAAGCAGGGTCTTGACCTGAAATGTCATCTATTCTTTTTCTCCGGAAATGCTATCTGACCCGTTGATTTACTCCAACTTTTTGTGTCTATCTTCGGTTTAAACTAGCTACTGCAGTTCCTTCCTGCACACTATGCAGGATTGTGATGAGCTGGGCATCCTACTGAAGAGCATGTTTGCAACAGTTGAAAAGTACAGTTTATGTTAGTTAAATTACCTTGGTTTTCCATCACGCTGTGCGAAATTAGCATTCATGACTAGTCTTCCCAATCTGCATCGTCTCTTGGTAATACATTCCAAATATGCCATCATAAATTATTGCATTTAGGACTGTCAACTAATGCTTCCTCTTAAGTTGGCAAATATTAACTCAAAATAAGATTGATGGTTGTGTAAAATATTTACATGTATCTTTTCTATTCTCTTTTAGTGCCAAGAATACTTAAATAGGATGAGTACTTAGTTTTCCCTCTACGATCATAAAAAGTGTTGCATCACCAGCCTTCTCTGCTTCATCCTAAATTATCTTCAGACTCAAATGAATATCAATTAGCCTACATTTATTCACCTAGTGTGATTACAGGTGAGCTCTGTGTGTTGAAATGTGAATGTTTTCCTCTTATGATAACTTGTGAAGCATCTACTAACTCCAAAACATATGCCTTTTCCAAGTGAGTTTCCAATGTAATGGAAAGAAACATGGCTGTTCATTGCAGGATGTGCCTCGGCAAATGGTTTTGATCCCTAGGCTGTGGTACCAGATGCTCTGACCACAGCAAGCGTAGTGATCAGTACGTGGCTGCAGTGAATAGCTGGGTCTGTGTATCACTGCTGCTGCTGGGGGCATTTGGGCCTGGCAGCAGGGTGATAGATCAGTGCACTACCCCGAGGCACATTCTGTCATTCCCTGCAGTTCTGTAGTCCTTCAGCTGATCCATAGACTAGTGCATGAATATGCCATTGAAGAGGAATTAAATAAATGATTGCCTGTTACAGCTTCCATTAAAGAGGAATATAATCAGTGAAAGCCAAAGTTGCAGTGTCTCCACAGTTAGTCACATATTCCCTTCCCCGTCCCTTTCAGCATTTTGAAGTAATCTCTTCCATTCCCACCTATCTCTCCCCCATCTTATGGCATTTTTGCAGACAAATGCTGGAGATGCAACACCTCCTGTGCCCACCATATTGGAACAAAGACAATCCTTCCAAGAGAAGCACCTTTTGCATTTCTTCTAAACTCACACCTCGAATTCACACCTCGCATCTGTTTTGTGAAGTACCTGTGCTCAGCTGGCATGACCTTGAGCTGAAGACAGCCACAAAAAGCTGGAGTAACTTAGCGGGTCTGGTAACTTAGTGGGTCTGGCAGCATCTCTGGAGAAAAGAAATAGGTTATGTTTCGTGTTGAGACCCTTCCTGGTGCCTCACCATCCCACTCCCTCTTGCACTTGCTGTCTGTGGCTTCTGCACCATTACAACAAAACCTGATGTAAGTTTGAGGAACAATTCCTCACCTTGCCTGGCACGCTGCAGCCTTCAAAACTCAATATTGAATTCTTCGATTCCAGTTAAATCGATCTTTCTTTCATTTGTATCAACACTGCCTGTCATCATTTTGGCTCAGTTTCTCTCTTTTTCTAATTTTTCTTTGTTTTGTACATTCCAACTGTCAGGCATGCCTCACAGCTGTACCATTAAGGGCCTGTCCCACGAGCATGCGACTCCATGCGGCAAGCGCGACCTAAAGGGCCTGTCCCACGAGCATGCGACTCCATGCGGCAAGAGCGACCTAACGTGGTCGCTTGAGCCGTACGGCCTTGCTTGAGCCGTACGGTCCCACTTCGATCGCCGGAGCCATATGGAGTTGTGCGGAGTTGGTCCCGACATCGCACGGGGCTCCGAAAAACTGACCGTGTTCAAAAATTCCGCGCCACAATGGCCTGCCGGCCCACAGCCGCCTTGACGCCGTACGCACCGCCTCGATGGGCATATGCAGCGTCTTGACGCCGTACGCACCGTCTCGACGCGGTACGTCACGCGGGAACTTCGCTCAAACTTCATGTCACTCACTCGACCTCCGCGCGGCCCCTGCTTCTGGTTTGGTCGCGCTTGCCGCATGCAGTCGCATGCTCGTGGGACAGGCTCTTTAGTAATACACAAAATGCCGGAGTAACTCAGCAGGACAGCCAGCATCTCTGGATAGAAGGAATGAGTGACGTTTTGGGACGGGACCCTTCTTCAGACTGAGAGTCTCTTGTGAACCCGTTGGGCGAAAGCCCTGTTTCTGCTCTGTACCTATAAAGTCTAAAGACTGCAGAATGTTTCCAGCATTTTCGATTTCATTACAACTTGATTTCCAGCATGATAAATGCTGAAAATAAATCCTATTGCATACCAATGATGCAGTACGCAGTAAACACCAGATTTTATGATAGAACTTCATTGGGATATTTGGGTCTGACTGTAAAATTTTGGCTGTGTAATTGTGGTCGCAGACTGTGCAAAATTAGGACACAAAGTGCTGGAGTAACTCAGTGAGTCAGGTTACATTTTGAAACGATGAACTGCAGATGGTGGTTTACACCAAAGGACGCAAAGTGCTGGAGTAACTCAACGGGTCAAGCAGCATCTCTGAAAAAACATGGATGTGTGATGTTCCAAGTCGGGACCCTTCTCCAGACTGATTATGGAGTGAGGAGGGGGGTGGAGGGATAAAAAGCTGAACATAAGAAGAGGCAGGCTAAGATGTGGCAGGCAATAGGTTGACACAGGCAATGGTTTTTTATGTGAGGAGGAGTGGAGATTGTGGGGGGGGGGTGTAACAAGAGGCTAAGGGAGGGATTTGTTCGAGGTTACCTAAAATTGGAGAATTCAGTGTTCAAATAGTTAGGTTGTAAGCTACCCATGCAAAATATGAGGTGCTGTTCCTCCAGTTTTATGTGGCCTCGAGAAATGTAGGACGGCCAGGACAGAAGTGTCAGTATGAACAGATAGCATCTCTGGAAAACATGAATAAGCTGTTTATGCAGTCATGGGTCCACGGTAAGCTTTCTTGGTTAGTTTAGTCTAGTCTCAGCAAAATGTAGCATGATCCAGCGTTTTAACATAGACAGCTCCTGCTAAATTTGAATTTCTAGAATGAGACCCGAAATCGGGCTTTCAAGCCATCAGGTTGAGAACCCACTTACTCCTTCTGTCTCATCATAATTCTTCCAGCAATTGCTCCCTCTTGGCCGATTCAGAGGACATGGCCAACAATCCTTGCTTGCCCCAGGAAAAGTAAGCATTGCAGAGGCCAGGGCAGAAACTGGGCTTTGCCTTTTCTTAACTTCAACACTATTAGCTTTATATCTATTTTAGAATTCTCTTCAGTCAACAGCGTGGCCTCATCTATGAAGGCTTAGATAACAAGACGTGATAATGGCCTGGAATTAGCTGCAATGTGTAAACTGGCAGCAGATAGCATAAGTAGACAGCTGTACTGCATGATCCTCCAGTGGCAAATTAATCTCAAAATCTGCTAGAAAATAATTAGAGCATGCCACAGAGAGCTCGGCTGTGGTTCAGACCCTCATCTAGCCAGCTGTACCTAGACTGTATCATTATTACATCAGGAATACACAGCTAAGATTTATTCTTTACAAAAATTTCCTCTGGTCAACAGTTAGTTTTCTATGGCAGCAAACTATTAATATATATAATCAAGGATATATTATCCACACGGGGAATAAAAAGTTCTTCTATCATCTGTGTCTGTCTGCGATCAGTGGATGTTGCAAAGTGCTTGATCACAGATTACATGATTTCAACTGCAATATCACAGATTATCACCCCAAAAAGGCAATTTAACCATTGCAAGAATATCACTTTCCTAATCAATAGATTAGTTAAATAAATATAGATAATGTTGGCAATTGGCCTAATTTCTGTTTTTTAATATTTGTTCTGGGATGATTAATTTAATCAAAAAAAGCTGAGAATGTAATTATATTGTAATGTCTAGGCTGACATGCCTCATTTAAATGTGTTTAGTATACTTCCCCTTGCAGCCACATTTCATTTTGCAATCTCTTAAGTGGGAGGAATAACTCCCCAAGGCTAAATCAAGGCAGTCCGCTTTGTCATGTGTCATTTTTTGTGTGCATGTGTGTTCGTGGGGGAAATCTGCACTGCAGATTTGAAGGTTAATTGGCTTCCGTAAAAATTCTAAATTGTTCCTTGTGTGTAGGATCGTGTTGCTGTATTGGGATCGCTGGTCAGCACAGATTTGATGGGCCGAATGGTCTGCTCCCACACTGTATCTCTAAACTAAACTAAACTTTGTGGAATGGTCCATATTTAAGGACTCTGCAGCCAACCTAAGTGAGTATGTCATTTCATCACAGTAAATATGTAGAGTAATTTGTTAGAATGTCGGAGGTTGAGGGGATAGAGGAATATAAAATGATGAGAGGCATAGATAGGCCAGACAGTCAGAACCGCTTTTCTCAGTGAAAATATCCATCATTGGAAGGCTTAGGTGGGAGGAGGAAAGTTTAATGGAGAAGTGCACTACCAGTTTTTTTTTACAGAGTTGTGGGGGCTTGGTACTCATTGACAGGGGCGGTGGTGGAAGCAGATACAATAGAGGACTTTAAGAGGCTTTTAGAAAGGTACATGGAAGTGCAAGGATTAGAGAGGTATGGATCATGTGCAGGCAGATCAGTTTAACTTGGCATCATGTTTGGCACAAACATTGTGGGCCAAAGGGCCATTCCTGAGCTGTACTCTTCAATGTTCTGTGAATGTGTGCCAAGGAAGACAATGAGTGTTCCCAACCTGAGACCAGAGTTAAGCGGAGGTTTGTTCCTAGGTGAACATCAAGTCTGCAACATTCAAATCAAATGATCCTGTGCGGTACATAAAATCTAGTCCAGAATTTAGCAATGCCATCATTGATTCCAAGAGTGAGATCTGGGCCATGTTAGACTCCTAGGATAACTATACGGACATTAATTGATTGTGACAAGGCTTGCTGGCTAGATCAGGCTGCAAAGTGAAATTAGGCCGTATCATTAGCAACAAAGTGTCCCTCCCCGATGAGCGCAATGTATTTTATGCTTGTTTTGCTTCAGGAAAAGAGATGGTGTAGCTGCCCCAGTTAGCATGAAGAGTGCTATCATGTGTATGGTTGAGGGCTTCAAGGTACTAGGTGTAAATATCACTGACAATCTGTCCTGGGTCAACCACATTGAAGTCAAGAAACCACACTAATATCTTTACTTCCTCAGAATACAAAGGAAGTTTAGCACATCTCCAACAACCCGTACCAACTTCTACTGATTCACTGTATCGGGATGCATCAAAGCTTTGGAAGAAGAAAGAGCACAGAAATTCAATTGCACTCAGGAAATTAGCCACACCATTCATAAAATGGATGTCACTGGCAAGGAAGAAATTTGTTGCTCATCACTAATTGACCTCTACCACATTTGTCAGACAGGATTCACATATAAATGCTTCCTAATCAATAATCCTGTTGTTTCATGATCAATGCTCATGGAAACACACTTGTATTTAAGATTTATGAATTCCGTGCATTTATAATAACTGCCTCATGCCTCCCTGTCATGTCATGCTTCTAAATCAATGATCCAGATCTGCTAATGCAGCAACTTAACCATTCCACCATCTTCTGCTTTCCCTTAGGCTCTCGGGATTAAAGGTGTCTTATTTCTAATTTACAGGTTCTGTGGCAGCAGGTGAGATGAGTAAATGGGTAGCTCATAAGGTGGTCTGCTCCACTGCTTCTGTGAGCTCTCAATGCATGGCTCTCTATACTATTCTGAATGCTTCTTTCTCACGATGCGTTATCATGGGCTAGACATTCTCAGGAGTCAGTGAGGATGTTCCATTTGTTCAAGGAGGTTTTGAGGACATCCTTGAATCTTCATCTCCATCTACCAGGCAATTTCTTCCCAAGGCAGGGCTGGAAATAAAGGGAGATAAGTGAACTGCCAAACATAATGGGCTGAGTACAAGAAGTGCTTTAAAGCTGGGATGTTGGCCTGAGGGAAGACACTGCTGTTCAATTATCCCCCCAGTAAACTTGGACGATTTTGTAGAAACAGTGTTGGTGGTTTCTTTCCAATGTTTTGAAGTGCTTGTTGTAAATGGTCCAGGTCCTAATGGCACTACACCAATTACTTGGCATGATTTTTTTTCCCCAAAACATGTACTCTTGATACACCAGTGCCATTATTATTTTTTAACAACTTTTTTTCCAGGCTTGTGGAATATGTAGCATTACAAGTGAATTTATAGCTCTAATCTTAAAACAAAGAGGCAGTTTCAGGAAAGTATGTCAATTTATGAATGATATCCTCTTAGGATCAGATGACTTCATAAAGGTTTGTGTGGAAAATTGAACACTACTACAGAGCAAATGGGGGAAGGCCTGGTGAGATGCTGTCATTTTACATTCCATTGGGAGGATGGGAATAAAGCAGGTTCCTAAATGAAAAGCAGGGTTAGATTAACAAGTAGGGTTAGCTAGTAAGGTTAGATTAATAAGTGCAGATAATTAACAAGGGTACAAACCCCGTGCATGTTAGAATGGGATTCTTTCCTTATGTTCTTTCAAACTTACAAGCAAAAAAAAAACTTAAACACTCCCTACCACCTAAAATCTAATAGCTTTTAACTAATAATGGGTATATGACTAGTGAATCATCATACACAAAGGTATAAATATCTGCACATGGGTCACATGCTGGCAATGTATTTTCCCCTCCAAGCATGCATTATGTTTACACATGCATTGGTACTGTAGAAAAACTGATAAATTACAAAATATGGGCATGCCAAAACATTTGGAAAGAAGTGTTATGCAAGTTTCCATTGTGCTGCTCCACAAGACGAACAATGAAGATTTTTTCTGGCATGTATTCTAAAGCAATGTCAAAAATGTGAGAACAAATTTATCTTGGCAAACTCTAAGATAATTTCTTTCTCATCAGCAGCCATACGTTATGTTTGCACAATATCCCTATGTTAGTTCTAATGATGTTTTATGAACACATTCTTTGTCGCCAAAACAGAGCAGGCTATCGACAGCTTATCTTCCGACCAACCACTGAAAAATCACACTCAATGTTTGGCTTACATTTAGAGAGGCCTGAACTTATTTATTTACTTTAGACTCAAATGACAACCATTGTAAAGGTGTAACAAAATTATTTTCCAAAAAGTATGTAAAATATGTCAACGTCAGCATAATGTAATGAATCAACCCTAAAGGGCCTGTCCCTCTACGGCGACCTAATTGGCGAGTTTATAAGAATTTGCCCTCGACTCGCAGCATGGTCGACATGAGGTCCTAGGAGGTCTTTGTAACTCTCCTTCATGCTCAAGAGTAGTCCCCACGAACACGAGACCTCAGCTAGGTTGCAGCGTTTTTTTCAACATGATCAAAAATGCCCGCGAGTAAAGAAAGGTCACCATGGAAAAAAATCTGTATTTTTCTACTCGTAAGTTTAGTCGAGGTAGGTCATAATGCTATTGTAGGTAATCAAAGGCAATCAAAGATAATTGAAGGTAGTCGAAGGTAAAGCTCGTTGAGAAATAAAAGGTAAAGAGCCTGTCCCACTAACGCAACTGTCTTCGACCTTCAAGCTCGAGAGCACTCACTTGAAAAACCTCGAGCTGGATCGACCGTCAGCGATGAAACCACAAGCTGGATCGACCGACTGCACACACACACACACACATCGCAAAGGCGGGGGCCAGAGAAAACGGGGAAGCGCTGTCTGAAATGCACACCCGCGATGAAAAGGAAGGTAAAAGACAGCTGGCAAAGGTCTTTTACCTTTCTGTTCATCGCAGGTGTGAGTGTGTGTGTGTGTGTGTGTGTGTGTGTGTGTGTGTGTGTGTGTGTGTGTGTGTGTGTGTGTGTGTGTGTGTGTGTGTGTGTGTGTGTGTGTGTGTGTGTGTGTGTGTGTGTATGGTTGGTCTGGCTTGCGGTTTCATCGCTGACGGTTGATCTAGCTCGAGGTTTTTTAGGCGAGTGCCCTCGAGCTTGAAGGTCGGTCGATGTAAAGTCACGTTAGTGGGACAGGCCCTTCAGCACTTCTGATCCTTCCAGACCCTATAACTCAAACACTGGAATGAGATCTGAGCTCAAATCATATTTTGAGATACAACCAACAAGCAAAAGACCCTCCACCTCCTCCATCTCTGCATTGAAATCGCGGTTCATGGACAATCCATCAGAATCAGAACCCATGCTAAATTCCTAACTGCCTAAATTGTGATTATTCTACACTGGGGTAAGGGAGAAGTTTCAGAGCTCACTATGTCATATATTCTCATTCAATTCAGCTTGTTCTAAAAACCTATGCTCCTCAGAATACAATCTGTGTTATAGTTTTCCCCTTAAACAATTCACATCAGGTCATTGTTTCATAATGTGAACTTTTCCTCCCTTCTCACAAGGGAGGATTGGTCCATAATATGAACTTTTTCTCTTTCACTCCTGACGGGGTATTTCTTGCAATTACCGTTTTTGTATCTTACCAGGTGCTCCAAAGGTCAGTTTTAAGTGTAGCTCCAAAGCTACTGACACAGCAAGAGGTGAGGCAGGTTAGACAACATATTCCTAATCTCACCAGCTTTGAAATCAGTGCTGGCGAGTGAGAGTGAAGGACCAAATACAGGAAGGGGGTTGCAAGTAGTGTTTCAAAAAAATTGGGTTCTAAACCTGACACCAGAAGAGAAAAGAATATTACAATTTCATATTACCATTTTTCCTCATGACATAGAGGGAGTTAATTTAGTCTGTTAAATTTCCCCATATATAATTCTCTCTCAGTAACTCCCTATATATTTATATTAAGAGTAACTTAAAGTTAACCTAGTAATTAGCACATTTTTGGGAGTAGGGGAACCCACAAAGATATGGAAAGACTATGCACACCACAGAAAATCACCATTGAAGATCAAGATTGAACCCAACTCATAAGAGCTTAGAGATAGCTGCATTATCTAGTACTCCACTGTGCTAAACCATTCATATTGTTCCACTATCAAATGTCCTAAGTCCCTAATCAGCCCGTCACATATTTTAGGGTCTAATGCCACTTGAAACTAAATTATCTTCTGGTTCATTACTTAATGGGCTTATGAGGTATTGTGTTATGGCATCATCACATCATACAGACCCACTTCTCAGTCCCTGGATACCACTACTTGCATAGAACGTCTTATGAGTTATTGGCCTGCCTGGCTAGTTTAACAAAAATAATTGTGAGACACTCAAGTCAATCAACTTGAAAAATCAAAGATACCTACTCATCTAACACACATTTGATTCATTACATTTTCTCTTACTTAAGGATGACATTGATTCTTGTTCGAAGCAATGCACTCATCAATATGCTGTCTAAGTAGGAGATAGTCATATGTGATTACTGACAGTGAAAAAAGGGCAGAGTAATTGATTACAGGGCATCACCCTTGTTTCTAATCCTGCTCTTACTCAAATGGAAATATGGAACATTTTGCCAGAATGATTCAGTAGCAATTATGAGCGAAATCTATTCAGAGTTTGGCAACAAGTGTATTAAAAGCCCTGTCCCACGATATAAGTCATTCCAAGACCTCTCCCGAGTTTGCCCTGATTCAAACTCGGAGATTTACGGTTATGACCACTTGTCGGTACTTGGGGCTCTCGTGGGCATTTTTCAACATGTTGAAAAATCTTCACAAGTTTTCCTGTGCTTACCTGCCATTAGCGAATCTTCCCGAGTACCTGCTGTTAGCATTACGAGCCGCGAAGAGACGTCCCCGAGCTCCGACGAACCCGCTACACTTATTCTCCGTGCTTACCACGAGTTTGATTTTTTTAAAACTCGGGAGAGCTCTTGGAATGAACTCATACCGTGGGACAGGGCTTTAACACTGACCCATTGGAAGGATCCCATTCATTGTGGTTTTCATGCAATTTAGAGGTCACTGGAACAAAATGGTAATAAAAAGTGCATGTGTTTCTTTCCTATATTTTCCTCATTGAATCATAAATTTGTCATAAATGTCTGGAAACCAAAAAATAAATAAATTATATGGTATTAAAAGAAATCCAAGCTCCCGTCATGAAAAAATAATGTTAGATCAATTTTAGAAACAACAAGTTTGAATAAATGTCTTTGATAAAAGTAACCTCTTTGGTGCATTCATTAAATTTGAATTCAGTTTGGCATCCAGGTTTGGTGTTAGGTTTTTGGATGGTGTCCCTGAGAATCTCAGGAATTCTGCCATCTATGCCATCATGAGACTGAAAAAGAGATTTAAAGACCATTTTGGGCAAGTGAACCCATCATGACAAATTTGTAATTAACATTATTCAATTCAATTTGAGATGGACACATTCCCAGAATAGATGGCCTTTGTGCAGCAGTGTTCATAACCTTCCAATGTAGGGCGTTTACTGAATCATTTGCCTGTTATTATCCCTGTTACAGTAATGACCTGGTCCATGAAACTTTGGCAGGCACTGCAATTTTATATTTATTGTAGATATGCTACATGCCCATTCTCAACATTTGGTATATCATGTACATTGTAAGTGGCTCAATTGTAATCAATACATTTGTCTATCCGCTGACAGGTTAGCACACAACAAAATCTTTCCATTGTACCTAGGTACACGTGACAATAAACTAAACTAAACTAAATGAAACCCAACTAAGACAATGACTGCAAACAACATCCTCTTCTCAAGTTGCTTGACAGATGAAAGTCTCCTTCAGGTTAGGGGAAGCACAAGGTAACATGGGTGATTTAATCATTTTCTATTATGCATTGTTAAATTTTGGATCAAGAGGATGACATGCAAAATGATGTCAAGCAACAAATTGTAGTTATATTTTATTTACATTAATTCTTGGAAAATGGCCATTGCACTTGATAAAAGCATGACTAGATTCTGATTTACTGAAGCAATAATGTGACAGATTTTAATTTTGATAGTCAAAACAATGGGTTTGAGGATCTTAAAAGAGGACAGAGATGGAGAGTTAGAGCAACATTTTGGGAAGTTCTGGACAAAATACTGCAGTAGTTGAAGGTTTGGTCATTAATAGTAGATTGAAGGAGGTGAGCTGCACCATATCATGAGTCAACCAAATAGAGTCTAGCACAGGGAATGTTATGTAGCTGCTAAAAGTCAAAATGACCAGTGAGGTAGTGGGATGATGTGGAGAGAACTCATGAAGATATATGAACATAAGATTGAGAATTTCAAATCTGTGACCACAGTGGAGACAGAAGCCATCGTAATCTTTGTTAAGTGGTATCTGGAGAGTCAACAATATGAAACAGGATCTGGACTGCCCATCCTGATGCGCTGAGGCTTAAAGAGACTGACAAGCCACAACAAAGACAATGAGACCTGCCGGACTTGCCAAAGGTAAATGTTTTTTTAGAGTAAGACCAGTGAATGAGAAATCCTTCCCAAACTCCCTCCAATCCTGGATTTTGCAACCACTCTTACTTGGATCTCATGGTTCCTGTACCTATTGTATCTCAAATTCCACTCTCCCTAATCCCATCCAAAATTACCATACCTATATTTCACACTGTCTGATTCACTTGGCCTCCAACGAGTTACTTTGCTTCCCCATTCTAACCTGCTGTTTGTCTAATTCTCCACACTTTGGCCAAGCCCATGAAGTGATGCTGACCCCAACTCTCAACTCTCAATCTACTCTTCTCTTGAGTACTGACCTACACCTTCTCCTCTCTCCCTCCTCAAGTCCCTGACCCAAGCTTGGACAGAAATTGTTCAGGTCTACATGGGTTCAGGACTATATCGACAAGGTTTTGTGATGGGATGTAGTCATAATGCAGCTTGAATGATTGGGATAAGATGGCACAGCTTCAAGTTCAAAGAAGCATTGGAATTATTAGCCATTTGGTATATGAACAATAACAATTCTTAGATCAGTCAAAAATCTGTTGTGAGTTCTATAGATATTTATCATTTATCAGAAATACTATCAATGTTTTCTTTAGTGCAGTGCAGTATTTTAACACTATGAACTCCAATACAGTATATTTGTGTGACTAAAAATAAGCTACATCACAAGGATCAAAATCAAAGGAAGGCACATTCATGCCTTACATTACCAAAAATGTAGAAAATTGTACAATTGAGGTGTTTAAATTGGAAAAAAAGAAGTTAAAAGGTTTGGTAAGGAGAAAGTATTTCCTTTTTGGCAGTGAAATTCAGAACAATGAACCACAGTCCTCGGCGTGACACTTGGTTTCACATATAAAGGACAACATAAATCTAGAACTTCACATCCCTTAGAATATTTGAATGCAGGGTTATTTCCAGTTAAAAAAAAACTGAGAATGATCACTTGAAGTAGGATAAGAGTATTCATGTATGTGAACCACAGGCAACTAACATACATAGATGTATATACATCATAATCCACATGAATAGTTTCAAAAACTCTAGGGCTTTAAAGGTATGTTGCTGTTCTTTTATTCCAAAATGTAAATTTAAGCAAAATATAAGTAGGATACACAGCTTTGAAATAGGAATTTTACATTTTTTGAAGAGCCACACTTCTTTTATGTTAACTACTTGACCGATAAGTCAAATCAGTTCAACAAAGTAAAAAAAAACTTTGGACTCAATAGAACAATAATTGACCATGTTCACAAATGGCATAAAATGCAAACAGTGGGTTATTAGAGGATAAATTGGTGCCTTAAGTAAACATTCTCTTCATGTGGATATAAAACTTAGTTCTAGAGGAATGAGCAACACATTTTGTATACTGCCCAGGTATACAATATAAACCCCAAATACAATTTACACTCATGTTTAGAAAGTTATGGTGCATTGTATGACGTTCCACACAACTTCAAATTACCTCATTTATGAAGATCCAGTGACTATCAACAGCAGCCAAATTGGTATCAACAGCCTGTGAACAGGAAGTAATAATTCATAAGTTATACAACATTTGCAACATATAATCAGGCTTATTTGTTCCACAAGACATTCTTCACATCCAAACTAATAAATATGGAATTAATTTTAGGCAACAAGGACATTAAGAAAATCTTTCCGTGGCTAACTCACTTCCTATTTTAAAAATGTTTTTATTTTCCATTTTGAGATCAAAGCCAGCCCAATATAATCATGTGGAAAATATGAGATCTGTTGCTTAGAAATGTAATTTGCTCCATTTCCATTAGGTAGTTCAGTTTGTACTGCCATGTATATGAAATGGAAGAAAGAAAAAACTTACACAGTGAATAACAGGGACTATGAACACCAGTAATTAGTTTCAGTGTGCAAGAAAGCACAACATTTACCTGATCAATACAAATCAAACTAATTGATACTGTATGTTTACCAATATATAATATATAAATGTATATAGGGCATATTCCACTCGCAATGTGAATTTATAACAGTACTTTGCTTCTTTTAAAAAATTACTGTTAAAATTGATTTCCGATAGCTACAATGCAAATTAGTAAAAATATAAATTAACATAAGTATAAGAATCATACATGGATTATTCGATTTTTTAATTTTCAACACAAGACCAAGATCCTAGTTTGCCTACTATTACACAATAACTGCAAACAGTTTAATATCTTTGTTATGTTTAGAAAAAAAGTGATAGAAAAGTTCCAGTTTATTATATTCTGCAGAAGTATAGAATGATTAAATTGATGCTGTAAAATACAGCTAAATCTCAAGCCTAAAGTTAAACCATTTTACAGTCAAGGGAATTTAGAGTCCAGAAGCCAACTATTTGTTTTATTGTATCTTTGCTGACTCGATGCTGCGGCAATACAAAACAAATCCTTTTATGTTGTATCCTCCCTGCAATCAGTCTTCATCTGGTTCAAACAGTTATCCAATTTTCGCTTCCATGATTCAATGGTCTGCCACAATCGCTCCCTGTGGCAAAGCTCTTGTTTCCAGAATCTCGAGATAAATATATTTATTCAGATCTCCTTTTTCACCCTTCATAATGGCAAGGTTATAACTTATGATCAATCAAAATTCACATCAATTAAAGTGAAATCTACGAAGGTTGCTCTGTTAGCCTCAAGATGAAATATTCCTTGCATCTCAATGATTTTTCTATGGATTGTTCATTCATAGCATCGTCCTAGAATTCTAAGTATAGTTTAGTTTAGTTTAGAGATACAACATAGAAACAGGCCTTTCGGCCCACCAGGTCCGTGCCGACCAGCAATTCCCGCACATTAATAATAATAATAATAATAATATTGAATTTATATAGCGCTTTTCAGGGACTCAAAGTCGCTTTACAAGGCAAGGCAAAAAACAAAAACAAAAACAAAAACAAAAACAAAAACAAAAACAAAAACAAAAACAAAAACAAAAAAAAAACAAAAACAAAACAAAAACAAAAACAGACAAAAAATGAGCAACAATTCAAGCACAGATGAAAAGGGAGGGGGACGCGGGGCTAAGGATAGGCAGAGGTGAAGAGATGGGTCTTGAGACGGGACTGGAAGATGGTGAGGGACTCAGAATTGCAGATCAGTTGGGGGAGGGAGTTTCAGAGCCTGGGAGCTGCCCTGGAGAAGGCTCTGTCCCCAAAACTGCGGAGGTTGGATTTGTGGATGGAGAGGAGACCGGCTGATGTGGATCTGAAGGACCGTGAGGGTTGGTAGGGGGAGAGGAGGTCAGTGAGATATGGGGGGGCCAGATGGTGGAGGGCTTTGTAGGTGAGGACCAGGATTTTGTAGGTGATCCGGTTGGAGATGGGAAGCCAGTGAAGTTGTTTGAGGACTGGAGTGATGTGGTGCCAGGATTTGGTGTGGGTGATGAGTCGGGCGACTGCGTTCTGGACCAGTTGGAGTCAGTTGATGTAGCTGGAGCTGATGCCAAGGAGAAGTGAGTTGCAGTAGTCCAGTCGGGAGGAGATGAAGGCATGGATGAGTCTTTCAGCAGCGGGGGGTGTGAGAGGGGATCTGATTTTGGCGATGTTGCGGAGGTGAAAGAAGGAGGTTTTAATGACATGGCGGATGTGAGGTTCAAGGGAGAGGGTGGAATCAAAGATCACGCCAAGGTTGCGGGCCTGGGGAGATGGGGAGACAGTGGTGCCGTCGATGGTGAGAGTGGGATTATTGATTTTGCTGAGTGTGGATTTGGAGCCTATGAGGAGGAATTCTGTTTTATCGCTGTTGAGTTTGAGGAAGTTATGTTGCATCCAGGTTTTTATAGCTGACAAAGGGGGGGGGGGGGGTTGTGGGGGTATTTGGTGCTGAGGTAGATCTGGGTGTCATCGGCGTAACAGTGGAAGTGGCGGAGTATCTGACCAAGGGGGAGGATGTAGATGATGAAGAGGAGGGGGCCGAGTACCACTTACCACTATCCTACACCCACCAGGGACCACTTTTACATTTACAAAGCCAATTAACCTACAAACCTGTACATCTTTAGAATTTGTGTGGAAACCGAAGATGTCGGAGAAAATCCATGCAGGTCACGGGGAAAACGTACAAACGCCATACAAAAAGCACCCGTAGTTGGGATCGAACCCGGGTCTCCAGCGCAACTCTACCGCTGCGCCACCATGACCGCCCAAGTGTTGTGGCCTTCCTGCCTTTAATGCCCTATTTGTAATGAGATGATTAAACATGCACTTTTTAAATTGTTTTACCAATCATCGAATTATTTCCAGGAAAAACAAGCTTTATTAACACAATGTTACAATGGGATCTTTGTCAGCGGACTTATATTTGCCCTTCAGATCCTCTCTTCCACCCCTAATCCCAACTTCCACTACCAACCTTTAAAATATATAACCCACCCAGTCCACAGACAACAAATACCAACCCCATCCTGAAGTTCCAGGTTTGATCCTCTTATGGTCTTGACTCACAAACAATCCCATTACAAATGGAACATTTAAGTCACAAAATACACAGCACTTAGATTCCTTTGGATGATATTATGAATGACAATGCATAGGAATGAAGAAAACAATGAGAGGAGAGGAATATTTAGTCTTGTAGTTAATGTACCAACTTTGATAGATTTTGTTTTATAATCCATTCCAATTCCAACCCGATCAATTGATCGTCCAGCGCAGGTTAAACAATCGTTTCGCTGAACACGTCCGTGCAGTTCATCTTAACCTACCTGATATCCCGGTGATTCAGCACTTCAACCCCCCCTCCCAATCCCAATCTGACCTTTCTGTCCTGGGCCTCCTCCATTATCAGACTGAGGCTCAGTACAAATTGGAGGAACAGCACCTCATATTTCGCTTGGGCACCCGGTGGTATGAACATTGACTTCTCTAACCTCAGATAGTCCCTTGCTTTCTCTCTCCATCCCCTTCCCAGTTCTCCCACAAGCCTTAAGGGCCTGGCCCACTTGGGCATCGTTTGCGCGTTATTTACGCGACATCATTTATGTGTCATGATGCCCACGTGATGCGCGCACGGCGTGCATTACGCACATGGCATGCATTATGCGCACACGGTGCGTGGTGACGTAGGCAGTGAGGCTCGGTCGCATGCGTCGCCCCAGGATTTTGGGATTCACAAAATCTTTGCGCGCGACCTGCGTGACGTGCAATTGACGCCCAAGTGGGACAGGCCCTTTACTGTCTCCGCCTACATTATATCTTTGTCCCGCCCCCTCCCCTGACATCAGTCTGAAAAAGGGTCTCGACCCGAAACGCAGCCCATCCCTTTTCTCCAGAGATGCTGCCTCACCTGCTGAGTTACTCCAGCATTTTGTGCTAACCCCAATCAATGTTCTTTCGATTCTTCAAGTCCACGGTGGAGGCCCCAGCCTACACCCAATTCCTGTAGTTCCTTCTTACGCATTGTGACGTGATCAGTGATCATTGAAAATAAATAAAAACCATGCAGAACAGGACAAGCTTTAAGAAGAGCTAAGAGCAGAAAAGGTCACTGAACAAATAACTCTTTCAGGAGCAATTGTCTCCTGAAGGATCAATGCTTCATTCCACCACATCCTCTTATAGAAGAATGCCTCTTATTTTGGCAGTAATCACATTCACACATTCACCCAAGGCTACCTGCTAAGTGACAAGGGTATTGACTCATGACATTTTTCATAACTCCATTCCAGAATCCATGCAGTGATATCTAGGCAGTAACAAGGAACTTTATAGAGTATGCACCTGATACCCTCAGTTAACTCATTCACTAGCCAGACCTGACTGAGGTAGCCCAGCAATATTCAGCTTAATGGAGTAACAAGATACATAGTGGACCAGTTGTACAAATTGAAGTAATAACTCATCATGGCCTGTGAGCAAGTTGAGGAACAAAAACATGAAGAGCAGAAAAAGGTGAAGTAAAACAAAATTAAAAGGAAAGGTTACAATGCCCCAGAACTGCACAGTGAAATAATACATTCAGCTAATCCATTAATTGCATAGCCGAGGTAGACACAAAATGCTGGAGTAATTCAGCGGGTGAGGCAGCATCTCTGGAGAGAAGGAACGGGTGACATTTCGGGTCGAGACCATTGTTCATTCTGAAGAAGAGTCTCGTCTCGTCTCGACTCGAAACGTCGGCCATTCCTTCTCTTCAGAGATGCTGCCTCACCCGCTGAGTTACTTCATCATTTTGTGTCTACCTTCGATTTAAACCAGCATCTGCAGTCAAGCACGGAAATCGCTATCAAAATACGGAGGGGACCGGGGGATGACAGGGTGGATACAATTTCTTGGCGGCCGCGCGCATGCGCACACTCACACACACACGCGCGAGGCTTCGGAGGCTCAGCTCAGTTCAGCGCTAAATGCAGCTCAACTCTACCTGTCTCACCAGGTTAACCTACAGCCCTGCCTGGACTGACGGGACACCAGCCCTGCTTCTCCATGCTGGCCATATTTCCTGCAAGCCCAGGCAGGGCTGCAGGTTAACCTGGCGGGACAGGCAGAGTTGAGCTGGGTTTAGTGCTGCTTCTCTGCGCTGGCTGTGGGCCTGGGGGTACACTCCCATCTGACTCCCGATGTCTCTGGCCACCCATGGGGAGGGGGCACTCAGGTGGTGACAGGACAGCGCAGGAGAGCCAGGATCGATCCTGGCTGCAGATGAGGCACAGGTCTGTGGCGAGAGTGATTTGGCACATCTCCCTCCTCCAATCACCATGCTCTATCCTCAGTCCCACCCCCACCCCCCCTACTACTCCCTCCTCCAATGATCGCGCTGAATCATCATGTCCCGCCCCCATTGCCTGCTGACCGATGTCTCCCTCGTCCAATCGGCGCCCTCGATCAGCAGTCCCGCCCCCACTCTCGTGGAAAGCGGAGATTTCACCAGGTTTTAAAATCCAGATAACAAAAACTTGGGGGTGACTGTCCCCCACCTCTCAAAACAGGGGGGGACGTGTCCCCCCCCCCCCCCCCCCCCCCCCCCCCCCCCCGGGATTTCCGCCCCTGTCTGCAGTTTTTTCTTACACAAATCCCATAGCCTACCCTCGTTCATCAGCTTCCCAAACTCATAGTCATTGCTTGATCACTTACCATCATACTGGCACCTCATTTTTTTTTTTTTTTTAAATATTTTATTTTATTAGAAGTAAGCACAGTCATATGGCACCAAAGTGCCTAATATCTATTTTCATAATACATTTTATGTACAACTTCTTTTTTTTTTGTTACATTGAAAAAAGATGAGAATAAGAAAAAGAAGTTAGATAGTAAAGGATAGAAAAATGTGTAATATATAGTGTGTGAAGAAAGAAAACGAGTAAATGAAGAAAGTTGAGAGAGAAAATAGTGAAAAGAAAAGGAGATCATTATTTATAGTCTTGACCAACCCTCGTCCAGTCCTGAAACAGTTATTTTTTACAATTGTGTTGCACCATATGATTCCAAAAAAACGACGAATGGAGACCAACTCGTTATGAATTGGTCTGATTTATCCATTAGGAGGAATCGCATTTCCTCAAGATGAGCGGTGTCCAACATACTTGCAATCCACATTTTAAGCGTTGGTATAGATGTACCCTTCCAAAATTTAAGTATTAATTTTTTTGCTATTATTAAACCATAATTAAGGAATAGATTTTGAGACGCGTTCAATTTATTCCCATCTTCCATTACACCAAATATAATCATTTCAGTATTAGGTTCCATTCTTGTCTTGAATAATTTTGTAAGTATTTCAAAAATATCATTCCAAAATCTATAAAGTTTTATGCAGGAAACTAAGGAGTGTGTTATAGTTGCCTTTTGGGCTAGACATTTATCACAAGTGGCGGATATATTTGGATAAAATTTGTTCAATCTTGTTTTTGAATAATATAATCTATGTACAATTTTAAATTGTATTAGATTATGTCTTACATTAATTGAACATTTGTGAATATATATCAGGTATTTTTCCCATTTAACCTTCGTAATTTTTATCATTAATTCCCGTTCCCACTCTTCTCTAAGTACCTCTGTCGATGGTAGGTCTATATTTAGAATACTATTATATAAATAGGATATTAATTTTTGTGAGTCAGCTTCAATATTCATTGCTTCTTCCAATAAGTCAGGAGTTACTTTTTGATATCCTTGTATATATTTTTTCACAAAGTCGCAAATCTGAAGATATTTAAAATATTGGTTGTTTTTCAATTTAAATTTTAATTGTAGTTGTTGGAATGATAGTAGGTTTCCTATTTCGTACATATCCCTGATCCTTCTAATTCCGAGACTTTCCCATTGGTTATATGTCTTATCAATAAGAGATGGTTTAAATAAAGGGTTATTCGCAATTGGCATTAACAGTGATAGATTTCTTAATTTTAAAGATAATTTTATTTGTTTCCAAATTCTTATTGTACCATATATAATTGGGTTCTTCTTATATATTGTGTTATTCAGTTTTTTGGGGGAAAAGAGGATCGTTCCTATATTACAAGGATGACAATCCTCCTTCTCCATTTTTATCCATTCTGTCTGTTGTGTAGAACTATCCAACCAATAAATCATATTCTTAATGTGCACTGCCCAGTAATAATACATAAAATTCGGAAGTGAAAGTCCCCCGACCTCTTTTGGTTTACATAAGTGTTTTTTTGTGATTCTATGTGATTTATAGTCCCAAATATAATTTGTAATGTTAGAGTCTAATTTTTTAAAAAAATATTTTGGTATATATACCGGTATAGACTGAAATAGGTATAGTAATTGTGGTAAGAAGATCATTTTTATTGCATTTATTCTACCTAATAATGATAAGGGAAGTGTTTTCCAAAATTTAATCCGTGTATTAAGTTTATTTAATAAAGGTATGAAATTAGCATTGAATAATGCTTTATATTTTCTAGTAATCTGAATACCCAAATATTTAAATTTTTCTGTTGCGATTTTAAAGGGGAACTTCAGTAAGTGTGTAGGTTCTTGAGGTTTTAATGTCATGATTTCGCTTTTGTTCCAGTTTATTCTATATCCAGAAAAAGACCCAAATTCCTCTATTAAGTTTAATAAATTTGGTATGCTCGTTTGTGACTTTGTAATATATAAAAGTATATCGTCTGCATATAATGAGATTTTATTCCTTGAGTCCCTGGTATTATAGCCCTGGATATTCGGATGAATTCTTATACTTTCAGCCAGGGGTTCTATCATAAGGGCAAATAGCAGGGGTGATAGTGCACATCCCTGCCTATTACCCCTTGATAGTTGAAATTTTTGAGATAACATGTTATTAGTTTAAATTCTTGCCATCGGTTTATCATATAATAATTTTACCCATGTTATAAAATTCTCTCCCATGTTAAATTTTTGTAGTACTTTATATAAGTATTGCCACTCTACCTGATCAAATGCTTTCTCTGCATCCAAATAAATAATTGATATATCTTCTTCCTCTACTTTATGCGAGTACATTATATTAAACAGGCGTCTCAGATTATTAAATGAGTATCTTTTAGGTATAAACCCCGTTTGATCAGGGTTTATCAGTTTACTAATATATTTGCTTAATCTACTTGCTAAAATCTTTGCTAAAATTTTCTGATCTGTATTTAAAAGTGATATAGCTCTGTACGAGCCCGGATCTTCTAAATCTTTATCTTTTTTTGGAATAAGCGTAATAGTTGATTCTGTTAGTGTTTCAGGTAGTTTGTTTTCTTTAAAAGCATGGGAGTATAAATTAAATAGATAAGGGGCCGTTATCTCCTGAAATATTTTATAAAATTCATTATTAAAACCATCTGGTCCCGGTGTCTTACCATTTTTCAACGATTTTATTGTTTCACCTATTTCTTTGATTGTAATTTGAGCTCCTAGTTCCTCTTGTTCCAAAGGGTCCAGTATTGGAAGATTACAGTTATCTAGAAATTTTTTTATTTTACTATCTTCTATTTTAATTTTAGATGTATATAAGTTTTGGTAAAATTGGGCAAATCTATTATTAATATCTTTAGGTAGTATTAGTAATTCGCCTTTCTCTGATTTAATTTTGGTTATAGTATTTTCCCTTTCTTTTTTTTGCAATTGGCGAGCTAAAAGTTTATGTGGCTTGTCACCAAACTCAAAATGTTCCTGTTTTGTAATTTGGAATAGTCTTATTACTCTTGCCGATAAAATTCGATTAAGTTTAAATTTCAGTAATACTATCTTATTGTGTTTATTTGTCGTGGAATCTTTGGCATTATCCAACTCTAACTGTCTGATTTCTTGTTCTAACAACAATTGTTCTGTCTTATTCTTTTTATTTTGAAAACTTTGGTATGAAATTATAATTCCTCTCATAAATGCCTTAAAAGTTTCCCATAATAAAGAAGGCGAAGTACCTGGTATATCATTTGTATCAAAAAAAAGTTTCATTTGTTGTTTTAAATATTGATAGCCCTGCACGTCATTTAAAATATGTGTATTAAACCTCCAAAAAAAATTTTTACCCGCCATTCCCTCAAATTTTACTGAGAATGTCAACGGAGAGTGATCTGAGATACTACTAATGTGGTATGTTGGGTTGTTTGTATAAGGCATTAATTTCATGTCCACTAAAAAATAATCAATTCTTGAATAAGTTTTATGCACCGGAGAGTAAAACGAGTATTCCCTTCCAACTGGATTAGCAGATCTCCATACATCTATTATATTAGTATTTTTTATATATGTATTTAGAAGTTCGCTAGTTTTAGATTTTAAATTACTCTTCTTTTGTTTTGATGACTTATCTAGATATGAATCTAAAACACAGTTAAAGTCCCCCCCTATTATCACATTTTGGTAATTAAACTCTGATATTATATCAATAATTTTATCAAAAAATTGGGGGTTGTCAAAATTCGGAGCATAAATATTTATCAAAGTTAGTGGGGTTGCATAAATTTCACCCGAGACTATAGTATACCTTCCCTCTTTATCTGATATAGTATTCTTTAATTTAAAAGGAATACCTTTCCTAATAAGAATAGCTGTACCCCTAGATTTAGAAGTAAATGAGGAGTAGTATGTTTGGCCTATCCAATTCGCCTTTAATCTTATTTGTGTTTGTTGTTTCATGTGGGTCTCCTGCAAAAACATTATGTCGCTTTTCAACGATTTTAGTTGGGCAAAAATTTTACCCCTCTTAATTGGTTCGTTGGCACCCCTTATATTCCAACTACAAAATGTAATTCCTCCATTCTTTATTTGTTTATCGTCTTGCATTGTAATCAGGGTAATATTCCTGAATCATATGGTGCAACCAAATATCTCAGAATTTTAGGACTTGGGTGGTCATCCCGGTTTATTAGATTTATATTGCATCTCCTTCTTGTAAAGTGCCTTAGAAAAAGAAAAAAAGAATGTGATATACAATTACTTTCAAAAAAATTAAACAGATAAAAATTGTGCTTTTAAAAAAAAGGTGCTATTAAGGTATCTAAGGGAAGATACCTTAAGGACGAATAGCCATCAATGATGGCAAAAAATGTATCGACCTCCGTGATGTTGTTATACATTGAGCTCCTCCCCCTTGGTGAATCCTCATAAAAAGTTACATACCGTTTCATATTTTGTCTTTTCTTATATGAGTTTATCAAACCAGTGCGTGACAGCCGAGAGAAAAAATAAAAAATTTAAAAAAAAAGTTACCAGGAAGAGACATAAGGAGTAAAAAAAAAACCCCAAAACAAATATAGAACACAACATATACACGATTTTGTATAAGTATATATGTCCTTCCAATTATCCAATCTTAATCTAATCTAAACTTTCCAATATATATCCCCCCAGGATTCTTACATAATATCCCATTCTATAACTACCATACATCATACAGGCCGGTACCAAAGGGTTAACTACCGTACAGGCAGGTGCCAAGGGGTTAAACTTTGAGCTTTTCATCCAAGGTTGAATATAACCAAGCTCTCTGAATAACACATTCCAACGAGATAAGCTTTTTAATTGTCTGGTTAGCTCGGCCATTTTAATCAGTTCAAAGCTCTGTAAAAAGTTCAATCTTCTTCTTTGTCGGCAGCTTGCCCCGATGTTTTCTTAACGATGTCCTCTGCATACTTTAAAGCTTTTCCGGGCACTGCAAATGAGCGTTCAACGCCATTGTAAGATATCTTCATTTTTCCGGGAAAGTAAATTCCATATCTTACTCCCGGGACATCCCTCAAAGTGTGTCTTGCCGGTGTAAACAATCTCATTTTCTGGACTACCTCAGGAGAGTAATCGCGAAATATTCGCACATTATCCCCACGGTATGTTAGCTGCTTGCCATGAATGATCTTTTTCAATATAAATTCAACTGAAGAGATGTCACGGAATTTCACGATTATCTGTCTTGAATAATTTTTTCCTTTTGCAACATACCCAACTCGGTTAGCGACGTCTATTCTTGGTTCTTCTGACAGTTCAAAGACATCTTTGAGCAAATCAGTAACGAAAGTACATGCTTGAGATTCATGCCCTTCACGTCCTTCCTTTACTCCCAGAATTCTCAAGTTATATCTCCGAGTTCTTGATTCCAGGTCCAGACATTTATCAGTCATTCTTCCAAGTTTTTCCTCTTCAGTTTTCTGTGATTGTTTCAAACTCTTTATTTCCGAGACAATCCCTTTTATCTCATTCTCCATTTCTTCCATTATCTCGTCCAGCTTTCCGAAATCATCCTTTACACCTTTAAATTTCTTGTTGTAATCATTTTCAATTCTGACACACTCTGATGTTAATCTCTTATCAAATTCCTTATTCTGCTTTTTCAGTTCTTTTAACTCGCTGCAAGTATTATCAATTTTTTGAGAAAGTTTCTCCATGCTAGTTTCCATGTGAGACTCCATACTTTGCATCTTCTCCAGTGTAATGTTAATTGTAGCATTCATATCTAAAAGCAATTGCTTCACTTCTTTCTCCTTCTTGTCTCCTTTTGTTGCCATTTCAAACAGAGACCCTTGTCTGTATGAATCTTCTTCTTCTGAACCTTCTTCTGTCGTTTGCAGAGTATCCAATACTTTCTCGAGCTGAAGGCTGATTGTGTTTTTCACTGGCGCCCTTGAACGATTATCTCTGCTCATTTAAACTCATTTAAACACCCGATTTCACCATTAATCTCCCCGATTTTCACGTCTTCTTCTGATGATATCACCCTTATACAACACCAGGCAACTTCGGTGAGTTTTTTTAAAATCGGTGCTGACTTAAAACGGCTTTTACAATTTTTTTACGGGGGAGAAGCTCAATGCCGCGCCTTAATTCTCCATGACGCCGCCGGAAGTCTCATACTGGCACCTCATAAACAACATCTCTCATAACATGCACATTCTAATCCTATTTTATTTTATTTTTCTGGCAAAATGTAAACAAAAATTAAACGTATCATGCTTTAGCCCACTTTCAATGTTGCTTTGCCTTTTTTAGTGTTTTCATAAGCAGGCTCCTCGGTTGACGGGAAGTGAATGAAGACCTCCAAGAAGACATGAGATGTTCAACACAGGAGGTGCCATCCCTGTCCTTTCACTTCCCTTTCCTCAAGATGGAACTCAAATTGTCTTTCCTGGTGGTGCTGCAATTCCCCTGTATTTCATTCAATCTATTCTACTGCATTGGGAGTTCGTAATGTGGTCTCATCTGCAATGGAGAAAGCAAAGGTAGAAAGAGTGACTGCTTTGCAAAGCACGTCTGCTCTGTCTGCATGTGCGGACAGTTGCCTTAATCCACCATCCCTCTCTGACCTCCTGCATTGTTACGATGCATCCATTACAAACTCGAGAAACAACTCATCATCCTCTGTGTTGGCATGTTGTGCCCTCCAGGAATAAATATTGTTTTCTCCAACTTGAAGTAGCTCAAACTTTTTTTTCCTGTTTGTTTCTGAACTGGTAATTTTTGCTTGTCATCGTCATTTTGGCTCAAGATAGATACAAAATGCTGGAGTAACTCAGCGGAACAACCAGCATCTATTGAGAGAAAGAACAGGTGATGTTTCAGGCCGGGACCCTTCTTCAGACTAATCAGGGGAAATTGGAAAAAAAGTTTTATTCCATTTTTCTTTCAGTGTCTACAGCCTATACTACTGAGCATGACCCCATAGCCTTATCAGTAGCAATGTAATATGCAAAGAAGCATAATCTGACCTTCACTGCTCCATATAGTTTCCTACAACAGAGCTGGGAAACATGCTTCCTGTCCACAGATGCTGCCTAATCTGTTATGTGTCGCCGACATTTAGTTTTCATCCCTCACCACTGATTGCCAATGTGCCCCATTTGACTTCATTGATGCCCCTCTCACAGATGGCTGGTATCACCTCCACCGCAGATGTTCGAGCATGCTTGTCCCCTTAACATGTTTGTCCCCTCCAGTTCTCTGCTCATGCATCAGGGAAGTGTGCCAAGGAATGTCCTACAGAATTAATGGTTAATGCAGTTGTGTGGCGGTTGTGAGTTGCTAGTTTGAACTTTGCTACAATGCTAAGCATTGAAGCAAAAGATAGAGCACATTAATTGTAGGGTTCATTCTGTAGGTCTCCCATGTAGGTGGCACAGCGGTAGAGTTGCTGCCTTAAAGCGCCAGAGACCCGGGTTTGATCCTGACTGCGGGTGCTTGTCTGTATGGTTTGTACATTCTTCCTGTGATCTACGTGGGTTTTCCCCGGGATCTCCAGTTTTCTCTCACGCTCCAAAGACATACAGGCTTGTAGGTTAATTGGCTTGGTAAAATTGTAAATTATCCCGTGTGTGTGTGTGTGTGTGTGTGTGTGTGTGTGTGTGTGTGTGTGTGTGTGTGTGTGTGTGTGTGTGTGTGTGTGTGTGTGTGTGTGTGTGTGTGTGTGTGTGTGTGTGTGTGTGTGTGTGTGTGTGTGTGTGTGTGTGTGTGTAGGGTAGTGTTAATATGCAGGGATCTCTGGTCGGCATGGACACGGTGGGCTGAGTGGTTTGTTTCCGCGTTGTATCTCTAAACTAAACTAAACTATTCCACATGAATAGGGGACCATAACTATGTGACTTTCATAGGCGGCTGATTTATGTCTGCAGAACATCAGCCTGATGACCAAAATGGTATCAAATATACAGTAAGCTCAACGCTCCTGTCAAACAGCTGTCTGCTCAAATATATGTCAAAAATGGCAAATGCAGAGTTAAGGTTTCAGGAAATATTGGCATTTTACTGTAAGAAACTATTGACTGGAAACTTAGTACAAAACAATGTTCCATACTCAGCACTTTACTTACCCAAGCCTTGACAGTTCAATAAATTTATTTTCCATTTCATCAAACCAAATAAACAACTGTCCTACGGTGCAAATGCATTTGGTTCACAATATTTAGCGGAACAGCTGTTCTTCCTTATAATTTTCCTCCTGGATTGACACTTTTGCTGTTTATTTTCTGTATAATAATTGGAAAGCAATCACCTTCAAATCAACTCACTTGTTGCAATAGCACTGTTCTATTGGCACAATCAACACCCAATGTGGCCATCTGCACAATGTTGTGCACAAAAAGCAACCATATCAAATGGTAACTAAGGATGATAAATTGATCCATAATAATGAAGATTTTTTTTTAGCAATGGCTGCAATTAAATGGATTTTCCTGGCAGACCACACTGAGTGGTTTTTATAATGGTTTTTATACTCTGGATAGTGGATTTATATTGAAAAATCAAATAATGAAAAGCTAGAAAATGGGATTGTGGATATTCTCTTAGAAAGCTGACACAAGTACATTACAGAAAATAGCCCCATAATCTGCTTTAAATTTGTGAGATTCTTTCCCAATTGTCAGCTGGACTATGGTGAGATGAATGTTATCTGCTAAGGGAAAATCAGCTTGTCGCATGGGTATCGGTGTTGTATTTCATCACCATTTCCATGTTGTCTATTAGTACGGGTTTAGTAATAGTTAATTATGATTGGGAAATGAAATCTATCAGCCTTTATCTGTGTGAAAAGTGGACCGATCTGCTACAATTATGGATCTGGTTGAAACTTGTTCCAAGCTATATTACATTCAAGTGATAAACAAGTGTTGTTGTCTCTGGTTCATGCATTTTCAAAAGCAAGGCAAGATGTTATATAGAACAGAACAGCAAAGGACCAGGCCCTATGGTGAACTTGATGTCAAATTAAACTAATCTCCTCTGCCTGCATTGATCCATATCCCACTATAGCCATGTGCCTACATAAAAGCCTCCTAAATGCTATTATTATATCTGCCTCCACCATCACCTTTGGCAGTGCATTCCTCACACTCACTACTCTGTAATAAAACATGCCCGACATAGTTCCTTTAAATTTTGCCCCTCTCACCTGCAAGCCTATCCTCTAGTGTTTGACTTTCCACCTTGGGAAAAGGATTCCTATTTATGTTACATATTCTTGCTTCATAGAGTCATAGAGTTATAGAGTGATACAGTAAGGAAGCAGGCCCTTCACGCCAACTTGTCCAATGCGGCCAA